>NC_056729.1:1971991093-1972291093 GCF_019279795.1 Protopterus annectens | reverse complement strand
GAAGTCTTGTGGGCCGAGGACAAGATATGTAAGACTTCCGGGTCCAAAGCATGGTTCCTGGCTATGGTCGGAAGAGGAGGAGCCAAGCTGTTAACTTCAACGAGTGGAGGGACTGATGAAGCTGTCCCGACTGATGGGTCAAGAGATCCGGAACTTGGTCCAGGAACCATGGACCGTCCAGTGCATATTTCCGAAGAAAGGGAAACCAGACTTGACGAGGCCAGTATGGGGCAATTAAAATCATTTTGCTCTCCAAACAAATCGCCTTCTGGATCACCTTGGGAAGAAGGGGAACCGGTGGAAAGGCGTATAGCAGACCGGTGGGCCAAGCTTAGACTAGGGCATCCTTGGGAATCTCCCCCGGAACTGGGTGAGAGAGAAGAACTGTTGGCATTTCATGTTGAGAGGGGTTGCGAAAAGGTCGCAGCAAGGAGTTCCCCATCTTCTGAAAATCTGAGTTGCCACTCTGTCGTTCAGAGACCACTTGTGAGGGGAGAGAATAGTTCTGCTCAGTCTGTCGGCTATCACATTGGATATCCCTGGAATGTGTGTTGCTACCAGAAAACGTTTGGTTGCAATCGCCCAATCCCATACCTTCATGGCCTCTCTGCAAAGGGGGTAGGATCTGGTCCCTCCCTGTTTGTTCAGGTACCAGACTACTGACATGTTGTCAGACTGAATGGCAATCATGCCATGGGGGAGGTAACTGTGTAGTGCTTGCAGCGATAGAAGCACCACCCTCATTTCTAGTATGTTGATGTGGAGGAGACTCTCGTTGGAGTGCCACTTGCCTTGGACTGACCTGCCCAGGTAATGTCTGCCCCACCCCGTCTGGGAGGCGTCCATAGTCAATGTGGCCACTGGAGGTGGTGGAACGAAGGGTCGCCCCTGATCCAGGTTGGAGGAAAGAAGCCACCAACGAAGGTCCTGTTTGCACGTCTCTGTGATCAGAATGTGGTGACTGAGAGGGAGATCCTGATAAGACCACTGGACTGACAGGAGCCACTGGAGAATCCTCATATATAACCTTGCCAAGGGGACTAGGAGAACGGTGGCCGACATGGAACCTAACAGTTGTAGGACCATCCTGGCTGGGGCTCGACGTTTGAGGAGCAAGGCTCGAACTTGAGACTGTAGTGTTTCTATCCTCTCTGTAGGAAGATAGACCCGCATTTGCTTTGAGTCTATCTCTACTCCGATAAACCAAATGCGCTGAGATGGCAGCAACACGGACTTTGTCCAATTGAAGGTGATTCCTAGGGAGTTGCCTAGAGATATGGTGGCTGCTAGGTTTTGCAAGAGTAGACGCCTGGAGGTGGCAGTTAGGAGCCAGTCATCTAGGTATGGAAACACCTGGAATCCCAGACTTCTCAGGTGAGCAGTCACCACCGCCAAACATTTGGTGAACACCCTGGGGGCTGTGGTGAGACCAAAGGGCAGTGCACAGAACTGGAAATGACTGTCTCCCAGGCTGAAGAGCAAGTGTCTCCTGGACGCCTGATCTATCAGGATGTGATAATAGGTGTCCTTGAGATCTATGGAGCACATCCAAACACCTTTCTCCAGCAGCGGGAGAATGGATTGCAAGGTGACCATTCGGAACTTGGACTTCTTCACTGATCAATTTAGCTTGCTGAGATCCAAAATGGGCCTCAAGTCCCCGGTCTTTTTTGGCACCAAAAAGAATCTTGAGTAAGTCCCTAATCCAGTCTGGCCTGTGGGGACAGGTTGGATGACTCCTTTTTGAAGCAGCTTTGAGATTTCGTTGGCTGCAAGATCCCGTTGACTGGGTGGCGGGTCTGGGATTTTTTGGGATGGAGGGGGGGGTTGAGAGAAAGGGATGGTGTAACCTCCGGCGATGATTCGGAGCACCCATCGGTCCTGAGTGATACTCTCCCAGGCCTTTAGGTGCTTCGAAAAACGACCCCCGACTGGCTCCGGAGCTGCACAGTTGGGCAATCCTTCAGGGATTCTGGAAGGTTGAGGAGCCACGAAAGGACTCGCGGTCTCCAGTGTTGCGGGGGCCTCTTCTGCCTCTGGGACGGCGTCTTCCTGAAAAATTTCCCCCTCCTCTGCCTCTAGAAGGGGGATCACTCTGCTGTGAAGAGTAAGACTTTTGAGATTTACGGAACCACATTTCCCCCCCTCTTCTAGCCTTGGGATAAGGCCTGAAGGGAGTGGAAAACCATGCCCCTACGGCAGTTAAAGTCTTATCCTCTTGTTCACAGCGAGTCAAGGTGTCCTTTACCTTGGGTCCAAACAGAGAGGACCCATCAAAGGGAGCGTCAGCAAAGGAAGATTTGAAGGCTTCCGCAAAATGACACAGGTGAAGCCAGGCTTGTCTCCGTAGAGCAACACCTGTTCCCGCCGCTCTGCTCGCCCCCTCGGCTGCATATGAAATGAGCCTCATGGACGAGTTCGACAACGATGATAGGCTAGCCAGCTGAGAGCTAACCATCTGGACCAACTGCTCAGGTAAGTTACCAGAGAGGGTATCTGAAAGTTCCTTGACCAGATACCTCTGAAGTCTGGTGAAGTGCGTCAGATAATTCAGAGACCTTAAAGTAAAGGTTGCTGAAGTAAGGGTGCGCTTCCCGTACCGATCCATGCTCCTGGACTCTTTATTAGGAGGATGGACGGACGTTGAAGCCTCTGCCACATCTTGTTAGGTAGCAGATGCCACCACCAGGGCATCTACAGCCACACCTTTGGAGAGAAAATCCTTTTTGGGGGGGGTGCTGAAAGAAATTTATTGGGGCGAGCTGGCACCGGTTCCACAGAATCCGGGTGTTCCCACACCCTTCGAGAGATCAAATCCAGAAGCTCATCGAAGGGCGGAGACACCCAGGAGGCAGAGGGCTGAGCCCCGAAGGCCTTGAGGAATACCGACTCCTCAGTGGAAGGGGGTTTGGACTGCCAGTCGCCTCGTTGCTTCAGGATTTCCAAAATGTCTGCAAAGGAGACATCATCCGAGGACGACTTGGGGGACCCCTCTGCATCATCGAGGTTGGTGTCCGAGGTGAGAGACTCATCAGGGGAGTTGACGTGCTTCCTCTTGCACTGTCTCTTCCTTGGAGGTTCCTCTGAAGATGCTTCGGAGGGACCTTCAGGAAGGAGGGAACCCCCGATGGGGGTGGCCTCAGGCCCCAGGGCTCCGCTGTCTTGAGACATGGGGACTACAAAGGAACCAGTCTCCATGCAAAGGGAAGGTGACGGTGAGACTGTGGAGGTGGCCAAAGAAGATTTGGCCAAAGCATTCCTCATGGCGGGACCCCCAGAGTCCTGGGAAGGTCTGACCCCCAAGGCCACAACAGTAGACGGCACTCCCGCAGCTGATGCACCGAGAGGGAGGCTCGGAACCGAAAACATTGGTCCCAAAGCGTCACCCCCGGGGCCGACAGAGGAGGTCCATGTACCGAACTCCGACCCGAAGGGCGGGGTTGGAGTAAGGGTCGGAACTGACCTGAAAACCTCCACCGGCTCCAACAACACCGACTCCAATGGTGCCGAGGCTGTTGGAGGAGGAACCAAGACAACAGGGTGGGCAACCGGCTCCGGAGCCGACTGGGCTGGAGCCGAAACCAACTTTTGGAAGACCGGAGACTGAAACAGCCTTTGAAGTACCCTGTCTATGTCCGAATCCGACATTCTCGAAGACCGAGAAGAGATCGAACGATTTCGAGTCGACTTCTCCACCGGTTCTGAAGGACTGGGGGACCGGCTCCGAATAGTCTCGATAAATATCGGTGCCGAGGGAGACTCCACAACCGTTGCAATTTCCCTCGGAGCCAAAGAGGACTTTGGCGCCGAAGGGGAAGAGTCTGAGCGGGCAACTCTCATCGGCCCCGAAGACAGTGGAGCCGATGAAGGTGACCCACCTCTCGAAGCTCTAGCCATCGGCTCCGAAGCCAGAGGAGTCGAGGCTGGAGGCATCGAGGCAGACCGTTCCGCCCTCGGCTCCGAAGTCCGTGGAGCTGATGGAGAAGCCTGCTGAGATTTCTTTGTAGCCGGTTCCGACGGGCTGGTCGGAGCTGACGATTTCTTCTTCTTAGAAGGTGAAGAGGAAGAAGATAAAGCCTCCTCAAAAGAAGGGGTGATAAGCCCTTTTAAAATCAATTTGTTTTTCCTCTCTTGGAGGACACGGGAGGAAAAAGCGTGACAAACGCTACATGACTCCTGAAGATGCTTAGGGCCTAAACAATAAACGCACAAAGAGTGATCGTCCGTGATGGACATTTTGTAACTGCATTTAGAGCATTTTTTGAATCCTGAAGGTCTGTGCTCTTTCGACATTTTGAAACACAAATAATTACCACATAAAAAATTCTTTAAAGTACACTAACAATAACGAATAGCTTAAAGAAGCTGAGGACAAGGCCCCTCTAACTCAAACGGGAACACTTGAAGAAAGACTCACACACAAAAAGTTTTCCACAAAGCGCGAGGGCAAGGCCCCTCTAACTTAAACGGGATCCTTTCCCTCAAACTAGACAATTTTACCACAAAAAACACAATGTCACAGTCACACAACGAATAGCTGTTAAAACAGCTTTTGGGTAGGTTAGCAAAAAATTTCTGACAGAAACTTTTTAAATAACAAGCACTTAGCTCAGCCAGGTCCGAGACCACGTCTTTGCTGTAGAAGCGGCAAATGAGATCTGGGGAAGCAGTGGTGGTGCATCCTGGGATGTGGGACAGCTCAGCCAATAAGAGATTTCATTCTATAGTAGAGCGTGCCGAGTCGGAGCTGAGGATCGGCTCCGAACCCATCAGTACAGAATGTAGGCGAGATAGGATCACATTACATCAGGATTTGCAAAGTAAGCATTCTGAATGTAGGCACTTTCAGGAAGGTGTTTAGGTAGGAGAGGTCCAGGATGGGTTTCCATGGGCCCTCTTTCCTTGGTACCAAGAACATCCTTGAATAGAACCCTTTTCACCTTTGGTTGGATGATACAGACTGAATGGCGCCCTGATCCAACAGATCTTGTAGCACCTTTGGGAAATGGGGCAGTTGGTCACTGGGAGGCTGTGGAATCCCCCTGAAAAGTGGAGGTGAATCCCATACCATGAAATAACCTTTTTTTATGATGGAGAGCACCCAGGCATCCTGTGTTATGTTTTCTCAAGCTGGAGTTGAAAGGGAAAGGTGAAGGGAAAGGGTGGAGGATATTTGGGGTCCAGATAGTCTGATGGACCCTGGTCTGTCTGGAAAGGATGTTTTTTGTTGTGGGGCTTGCTGGGGAGTCCTAAGTTGCTGAGGTCTTTTACCAGACTTTTTTTGCCTTAGCTGAAGGAAGCCATGACTGCCTTCTAACAAACACTGGTTTAGGATGTTAATTCCTTTGGAATTTTGGTACAGGGGAGATCAGGATGTGTTTCCATTCCTGCATCTCTTACCCTTCTCCTGTAAGGTTTTAAACAGTTCCCCAGCAGCAGGCCAAACAGGGCTGAATTGTCCAAGGGGTCATCCATGAGTTTGGATTTAATGTCCTCTGGTAGAGGTTGGAGTCTCAACCAGACAAATCTTCTCAGGACTGAACTTGTGGCAGCTGCCCTAGCTGACACCTTCACGGCATTGTAGCTACATTTTACTGAGCGGTGGGCCACTTGAGAGGATGCCCCAATCAGGGATGAGGCCAAAGACTTGTTCTCTGAGTGTGGCATATCTGAAATAATTTTGAAAGTTGGGACAAAGGTTCCAAGGTGTATTTAGTCATGTGTGTTTGATAATTGATAGGCCTAAAGGCAAGTGTGGCAGAAGTGTATACTTTTTTGCCTAACCTTTCCATATGTCTACTATCAATGTCAAAGGGAGGCAGAGGGAAGTAACCTTAAGGGCTTATCAGAAGCCACAGTGATGACAGAAGAGTCAGCAGAAGGGGCTTTGAAAAGAAACTTGCAATCTCCAGGCATCTTGTAGAATGTCTGTTTTTTTAGGTGCTGGAGGCTGGGAGTCAGGGGGTTTACTGGAGGATGCAAATACATCTAAGAAGGCAGGTAGGACAGGATGTACGGCTGGGATTAGGAGTATCCATTTAAAGTTCATAATACCATTTTTGAACTTCAGACATCTGACATCTGTCCAATTTAAAATGTTCCCTCATCTTATCCAGGGTCTCACTGAAGGTATTTTCCTCCACTGGGGAGTCAGTATTATTGGAGTCCTCCTCTGAGGAAGCATAATCCAGCAGGGAGGGGATCTGGATGAGTAAGCTAGGGATTCATCCTCTTCCGCAGAAGCCTCTTCCCTAACCCACTTCTGTGGAGAGAAAACCCAGGGTGTGGCCGATATTGAAACCCCAGGAGGAGGCTTAACAGGCATAAGGGCATTAAAAATACCCTGTGAAAAATATTTCCAATCCTATAGTGAGTCAGTGGTAGGTGACATATGCTTAGTTTTTTTTTTTTTTCTTAGCATGCAGTTCAGCTCTGTGTAAGGTTGGAGGACCAGAGGTAGGCCTGGCTTCAATGATGTCAAAATCAACATCCTCCCAAACTAATATTTGGGAAATTCCCCCTAGGGCCCTCGGTAATCACAAGTCTAGACTCCCCCTGAACATCTGTATTGGATGCCCGCAGTACCTCCATGGACGTGAATCATCCTGAACCAAGGCAGCCTCCATTATGGGCTCGATCTGTGAATCGGACGTTGGGGTTGAACTTTTTTCTGGGCTAGCAACTGCCTCGGGAGAGATACACCACTGGAGGTGAAGCTGAAGTTTCAGTCCTAGGCTTCTTGGTCTTCTGTTTTAAAAGCAACTCGGCCTCAGGCCCTGAGGAACCCTCCATAGTGCTTTTTGCAATTAATTTCAAGTGCTGATTCTCTAAATAAATTCAAAGGGAAGCTAACCTACTTCTCAAAGTTTTAGACACAAAGACCTGGCAGATAGAACAAGATTTATGATCGTAGGTAGGCCCAAGATAAAAAAAAAAAAAAAAAAAAAGGTACTGCTGGTGACTGTCTTTATGTGGAATCTGATATCCACAATGACATTTGCCTTTCTTGGATGACATTAAACCCAACACAATGAAAAAAGTAAAGAAAAGATTCCCCCAACGGGGCACTTATATGAAATACTGAAACAGTAGCTACTTCAGCAAACAGACCATACGTATGAGTGAGAAGTGTCTGTACTGGCGGCAAAGAAATTCTGAGGATGGTGCGTGCGTGCATCACTTTTATGGCCTATGTCTGACAGGAGCCTACGTGTGACATACCATGCACCTCTAAGTAGTAAAAGTCTTTTGTATACTGGTTGACGTCAGGTCATTGAGGCAGGCAACTCCCCCATGTAAAGAATACTGCAACAGAGGATTCAAAGGACATCAAGAAATGCATTATTGCACCTTTTGGGAAGTCCGCTACCCTGGGTAACTGTCATCAATAAAACACCCCTAAAAGTTTGAGCCACTAATCAGTGAACTGGGAACTCATGTAGCTAGAAACCTTGTTTTCGACCAGCATGTGTTCAAGGTAGTAAGAAAATCCTTCTTTGTTGCTTAATTTGTAAGCATGTACATGACATCTAGGTCCAGAGGGGTCATCATACCACTGCACTCAGTTCTCATCAGAACCATCACAGAATATAATGCCCCTTTATTGACCAGACACATGCAGCAACTGGATTGTCCCAAAGGTCTCTTACAAAAGAATACAAGGAGTAAACACAATGTCCTACACTGATCACCTCAAAGATCTTGTTTCTTTACTTGGTATCATACAGACTTCTGAGGTGATCTTTGCCTGGCATGCAAGGCATCTTTGTATCCTGTTTTGATGAATCGTCTGAGCATCCACAAAACAAACAGCATCAGAACTACTAGATTTAAATACCTAAATTTTGCTTGTGACATAAATAGGATATGTTGGTGAGACAGATATGTTTCTCAGAGAATTCCCATTCTCTGGAACAGGTCCCCATCCATATGAAGCAGATTTCTTCCCTATCCCTATGTAAGTACAACTTGGACCAACAGATGGGTAATCAGAAATTCACCTCTGGTCTGGAACCTATGTTTCTGATGGACAGAGGCAGTCAGTAAATCATCCCTTGTATAAATTAAATTTGTGAGTAACATTTGGGTTGCATGGATAGGTTTATAAGGGCCTTACGGGTTGTTAGCCTAGTATATACTTATGAACCTATAAACACTTGAAAGGCTGTTTCACACACTTATGGTCATTTCTATGGATAACCTAGAAGTCTTGATACTTGACTTGTACAGCACATCTCTCACTGGATTTAAAATAGATTAAGCATTACTCTGCATTGTCCCAGTCACTGCTGATGTACTGAAAAAACCCACCCTAGTGTCCTTATTGTCCTTTAGTTAAAGTCACTGTTACAATATTTAGCCTCCAGTCTACCTCCCCAAACCTCTATGACAAGGCTGTTTGGAGAATATATTAATAGATGTTCTTGAAACTTTAAAAAACGTGTAACTGGATTTTTTAATATCCAAAAAAAAGAGTTTACTTGACAAACTTGCCCTGATATAGTATCAGTAAAAATATAAAAAGCAGTAGCAAAATCTTATAAAAAACGTTTGCAGCCTTAATAATCTTAAACTGGGCATCTTTAGCATAACTTGTTGCCCTGATTTTAACTATACTTTTAAATGAATAAATATTTCCTGCTTGAAATAAAGCTGCTACTAATAAAAAATTTCTTGTAGGTTTGCAGTTAAACTGGTATGGTATAGTGAAATAGAAAGGCTATAACTTCATTACCGAATCAAATAAAAACTCAGTGGCAATTTTCTCCCTTTTGTTACTTCAACTGTAACTAAAGTAATTATCTAACACTGTGCTCACTCGTCTGCATTTTTTACATTTCTGCACCTTTATTAAATCAGTTTTAACTGTTGAAGTAAATGTAATTACAGATACACCACCAAAAATTCATGACCCTCAGGCCATAATTTATACAAAATAATTTCTTCAGTCAGTGTGCAGATATCTCCACCCACTGCCTAAAATATTCTTGTTCTTCCAGCTGGCGTCGTTTAAAATCTTAGTCCCTCTGCATGCTGCAAGACGTTGTCTCACTGAATTGAACTGTAATCTGATGACAATCACATAAATCCATGCCTTTGGTGTGCATCTGTGTAAACTGTAAATCTTACATAAAATGTATAAAACCTTGAACCATTTACATATACACATTTACCACTAGAACTGAACTGATCTGATTTTGAAGCGTAACTTGTCTGTCCTTTACAAGTATGTGAAGTTTCCTCACACAATAAATTACGTTGTACTCTTTCCTTAAGTGATACCTGGAGCTGTGACTGCACAGACAAATAATATTCATACTGGACTCCTTTCTTGCATATCAGAACCTTTGACTGTACTGTCACTTTTAAAAAATGTAACATTGACTTTAAATTTTACACTCTGTAAAACTTGTAAAACATTGTTTAATATTTGTAAATGCTCTTCTTCTGTTTTTGTCTGTATCAAAATATAATTTATGCACTGCAATGCTTTATTACCATAACTCAGTGGTCTTAACACTTGTGACAAAGTTTGATTAAACAATACAATAGCAAAAAAAAAAAATCCATCTGCTAAGTCTGTAACCTTAAACCATTTATTTTTCAGATTTAACTTAACTGTCATTTCTGGTGTACCTGGTACAACATGCGGTACCAAAATGTTGGACTCATGTACTAAACTCAAATCTAGTACTAGCCTGTAACTGTCATCTATTTTCCTTACTGGCCATAAAGGATCAATTAGGACATTTCACTTAAACTTGAGAAGCGGATAGTGCAATCTCAGTCATTTTAGACAAACGTCTAGGCAATAACATTTTCCTATAAAGTTAAAATTAGGTCTGAAACCTGTTAAATAGCAAGTCATTGGACAGAATTAAGCTTAGAGCAGCTAGCTTGTGTATCAAACAGCACCCCTGTTAAAACCCAATCCTTAATCCTAAACAGCCCACCGTATTACAGGACCAGACAACACGGATATGCAATTTCCTAATGTCTCTGTAGCCACCTTCGTATGTCTGGGTATGGGCATCCTAAGGCAATGCAGCAATTGTCTCGTGTTCTTAGACAACCAGTTAATCATTAAAGAAAATAAATAATAGTATACAGGAGATGTAAGTGCACAACTTCCTTGGAGGCAAAAATCTTGTATACAAATTAAATTGTCAAGAATACCCACACTGCATCCCTCACACATAGTGCTCACCACATACATGGATTGCCTTACACTGCGGCACTTAAAAGAAACCTTTACAAATCTCAGACATCCAAAGATGCCTAACGGCAACATTGCACTTCAGCAATCACTAAAATACGCACCAAAAGAAACACCAAACACCCTAAATAACATAAGCCTATACCCAATGGTCCCCAAGAGTAAAGCCCGCAAAGAAGAATATACTTTACCAGTATTTAATACTACAAAACCTGTTAAGCTATCAACTTTCTAAGCTTATAAGAGCAATATTTAAAATCTGCCAGTGATTTTGGTCCTTTGTACCCAAGCCTCCCAATTACTTTTGCCTTTGTACAGAATTCTTGCACACCAGAGGTGTAGTTCTTGGTTTCATCCCATATTTTCTCTGCCCCTTGTACAACTTGGGATTCTCTGGTAAATCACTGAATGTTTTCAAAAGAGGTTAGAGGTGGTAGGTTGGTATGTGTTACCACTAGGACTTTGCAAAGTGCGGTTTGAAGCAGTCTGGTTTGAGGTCAGAACCTGTATCAATGTTTTCATTTTAAGAGATAAAAAAGATTGTGAATAAAAATAAATATTGAAAATTAACCTAATTTATTTGGTGGGGGAATTTTGAATCTGTGCATAATTCATTGGTGTGTATGGGTACTGTACACGTATTGCATATTTGGCAGACTTATTTCCATAACATTTCTGTTGAGTAAACCTACTGTATTTGTTTTTTGTGTGGGGGGTTGAATCTGTGCATAATTCATGGATTGCTGTGTATGTGTTGTGTGTGCATATGCTTATATTATTTGTATTTTAGATTTTCCTGCATTTGTGTGTGCTTGAATTATTTAAAAAGCTAGTTTACTCGGTGCCCTCATTACCACATTGACAAGTCATTCTGGTTTGGCATGTATTTCTGGGGAGTGTACTAGGGAAAGCTGCTGCAGTTGCTGCTCATAACGAAGTAATGGAGAGGACACTGTCTGAGAGCGACTTTCTCTGCCATTGGGCTTCAGTTCAGTTTTGTCACCTGTGCTTAAACACATTGTATTTTTAAATGGTGACACGCTTCCTTCAGTTACTCTACTGTGATCCGTTGGTTTTCTACCTGTAGCGGCATTGACATCTTCAGGGCTGCAGTAATTATAGGGCGATTTGCAAGGTTCTATTTTTTGTCCTGCACTTTTTTTTTTGAGTTTTTCCATCTGCTCTGCAGTGATCATGTGGTCATTTGTGTGAGAATGTGATACAATTTCAGAGGTCTAGTGTTGTTACAAATCTGCTAAGAGTAGGGAAGACTGCACATCCATTAATGCATTACATTCTAGTGCTTACTGGTCTGCTGAGGGCATTTGTGCTACACTGCTGTGGTTGAACTGATAAAAGTTAAATTACTAATTAAAGCACATGGGATCCACTCTGTAATACATGACTGAGCAGCAACTGAATTTATTTATTTATTTTAAATTTGTTAACCAGGAAAGCCCGACTTGGAACAAAGCCAATTTTAAGCAGAGGCCTGGGGAGAAAGGCTCCAGATGCATGTCTTTGTAACATGGGAGGAAACCAGAGCACCCGGAGGAAACCCACATGAATGCAGGGAGGACATGCAGACTCCGCACAGAAGGCACCCCAGCCGAGAATCAAACCGGAGAACCTCTTGCTGTGAGGCAACAACGCTACTGCTGCACCACTATGCTGTCCATGAATTACTGGAGAATTAACTCATATTCTTCACAGTGGCAGTTGTGAATCTGGCAACTGCACCTTTTTTGGCAACGATATACAGATCCTTGATATGGCTTATTGAATGGCAATTTGCATGGTCTTGCCGGGGAGTTAGAGTAGTAACAGCTACATTGATGCCAAGAGGCCCTTGTGAAGTTAACTCTGGATTATGTGAAGACTTTCAAAGTGTTACTTCAGAATGTTTTTGGAGAGCTATCTAGGATGGAAGGATGTTGGCCAGTTTATCTTATGACTCTTGGTTCCCTTTCCCCACAGATGCATATCAACATGATGTCTGCTGCTAAGAGTGGAAAGAGTGGCAATTAAGTTCCCATTTTCATAAATTCATGATCTGAGGAGTATTTTGTCAATGAACAACATGGTGTGACTTTTGTGTTTGTCAGGAATCTATAGTTGTGCCCAGTGAGTACAACAAAAAGCACCATTACACTATAAAGCTTGCAGTTACAGGTACACTTGAGAGCATCACTGGACAACTGAGGACCAACAAGAGTAAAAGCCCTGAAGCAAGCTATTAGCTGCCAGCAGTCACTTTACAAAATTACAAGCCACAGTACTAAAGTGCCAATGAAAGTCAATTACTTGATAACAGAACTTACAGCAAAAAGCAAGAAGTCATTTTCAGGTAAATTATTTGTCAGACTGTCACAGAATATTTACAGATGTGTCTTGTTCTGCGAAAGAGAGAAAATAAATAAATAAATAAATAAATAAATAGTAGGAAATCTGCGCTTCTCACATCAAACTATTGTCAGATGAGTTGAGGACCTGTCCACAAACATCAAAAAACAGAATACAAAAAAATTTAATCTGAAACAACCAGTGTTGTCATCTGTTTTTGTTCCATGACTGAGGCACACCTTTGACTGTGGAGGGTATACCATGCAGAAGCATCTCCAGTTTTAGTAATGTGGTCCTCCAAACCTTGCAAAGTCTGGCAACTACTGTTTGAACTAAAAAGGTTGGCCACCCCTAGTCTGGAAAAATACAACATTCCTGAAGTGATAAGATTAAAATTTACATGTCTGCAACACTTTAGTAGTAGACTACTTAGGTTTCTGTTTAATCCAATTTTTAACTGTAAACTACACATTTACTGACACTTTTACTGTAGAACTCTTTAAACTTTTTGTTTACATTTACTAACTTAGCTATAATATCAGTTGTAATAAAAATGATTGCTTATGTAAATTATGTTAAAAGGGCATCGAGTCATTGGCCAGCCGTCTTAAACCTTCTTCAAACTTCCTCTTGTAAGAATTCCCGTGCATCTCCAATATCATGCTGATACCTCACAGGGCCATCTTCTTCCTTGAAGATTTTTCGATACTGTGATGTTAACTGTACTGAAGTAATAGTCTTAATGCATACTGCTGCTCTTTGAATTACACTTCAAATTAGAGTCTTTCTGTTCAATTACAGCTGCAGGTTTGCAGGGCTGCTATGGGGGTTCTGAGAGTAACTAAAAAGTTTATGTACTCACCACAATGTTCCATCTGTCTTGTCCATTTTCATTCTTCCTCAACCTGTGGATTAGGATCTGAACCTTGGATCTGACTTGGCTGCTTTCTATAGCCCTAGGATCCGATTCTCAATCTCCTCCCCTACCCACCCATAACGCCTCATTCCCACAGATTACCTCAGATCAAGTTTGCTGTTAACATAGGATAGTAGATCTATCTCTATATACAGATCCGAAACAGGAAAAGTTCAGGGACTCAAGCAGGAACTGAATTTCTATAGACATATCCATTAGGCCTTTCACAATTATGGACAGGGGGAAGGAAGGAAGGAAGGTTGAGAAAAAATGAAAATGGCAACACAGATGTTACATTATGGTGAGCACACAACTTCTTTATCTGATGTTGTCAGCCTGTAGGACAGAGTCCTCAGCTACAATAACCTTGGGTGGTCATCTTGGAAGAATATTTCTGAGCACTGTGGAACCAAAAGCAGCGCTATTTCTTGAGACAATATCCAGTTTGCAATGTGCAACAAAAGTATGTAGTTCAACCAAGTAGCGGCCGCACAAATGTCCTCAATTGAAACTCTGGACCAAAAAGCTTGAGATATAGACCTAGATCTAGCAGAATAAGCCTTGACATGCTGAGGTTGTGGAATACCTTTGGAAGAATCTACATGAGATATGCAATCTGTAATCCATTTAGCCAAAGTGACTTTGGTCAATGCCCTTCCCATTCTAACATGTGAGAAGGAAACAAACAGCTGATCTGTTTTTCAGAAAGGCTTTGTTCTAGCTACGCAAAAAATACAGTTGCCTATAAACATGTAGAAGTTGAACAGTATATTCACCTTTGTTTTGGAAACTGGTAGGCTGATGACCTGATTGACATTGTTTTTGGAAGCAACTTTGGCCAAAAAGGAAGGATTGGTATGCAAGGTAACTCTGTCTTTATGAAAAATCAAATATCGAGGTTTGAATGACTGCTACTTCAATTCAGATACCCTTTTAGCCGAAGTGATGGCCATCAAAAAGGCAGTCTTCCATGAAATAAATTTTTTTAAGTCCAACGTGGCTGAAGATTCAAAGAGAAGTTGCAAAAGAGCTTGTAACATCATAGTTAAGTCCCAAGGAGGAGGGGGTCCTTTATAGTAGGGCTACATAAAAAGGTATCCTTGAGGAAGGTCTTACTTCATAGTTTAGATGATGCCAGAGAGGATGAATTGTCCCCAACATGATAATTCAAGATGGCTGCCAGCTGCACCTTAATAGCAGAAAAACTTGCCCCATCTTGGAAAACAGAAACAAGAGAATCTAGAACTGCCAGGACAGGAGCTGTAAAAGGGTTTAAATGTTTTTGGTGAGACCATATCGGAAACCTCTGCCTTTGCATTTATAGAATTTTCTAGTCAAAGCTTCCCCAGAATGTGCGTTGCAACTAGGAAGCGGTTGGAAGAAACCATCCATTACCAAACCCTCATTGCTTCTCAACACAGACCTGGTTCCTCCGTTTGTTGATGCACCATACCATGGACATATTGTCCATTTGTATAGCAATAGTCCCTAGAGGGGGAAAGCTCCGAAGTGCTTGCAATGCTAGAAGCACTGCTCTCATCTCTAGAACACTGATATACCAACTGGCCTCTAGTATCGACCACGTGCCTTGGACTATTAGACCCAGGTAATGCCCCAGCTAGGAGGTGCCCTTAGTCAATGTGGTACTGGAGGAAGGAGGAACAAAAGATCATACTTGTTTGAATTCTTCTGAGTGCAGCCATCAAAGAAGTGAGTCCTTGCACACTCAGCACAATTTGATCAGATGATTGCAGGAGATAGAAGTGTAAAGACCATTGAACCACCAGCGTCCATTAAAGGATTCTCATATGAAAGTATGCTGTTGGAATCAAGGTTATTGTGGCTGCCACTGAACCTAATGCTCTGAGTACTAGACTTGCCGGGGATATTGGAAAGTCCAGAATTTGTTTGATATGCAATCTCAAAGTGGATATCCTGTCTAGAGGCAGGCAGACAAGACAGTTGGCTGTGTCTAGGCATGATTCAATGAAGTTTATCAACTGTACGGGATGTAGCTGTGACTTTTGAATGTTGATCGTGATGGCGAAGGCAGGGGCCAGGTGTAGTAGATAGTTTCTGGCTTGTACTAGTAGATGCCTGGTTGATGCAGTCAACAGCCAGTTGTCTAGGTAAGGAAACAAGTTGAATCCATGCAGTCTCAAGTGAGATGCTATTACTGCCATGCATTTGGTGAACACTCTAGTAGCTGTGGTGAGACCAACGGGGAGTATTCTGAATTGATAATGACTGGCCCACAGCCAGAAGTGGAGAAAACTTCTGGCATGCCTGATTCATTCTGGTATGATAGTACATGTCCTGCACGTCATTTGAGCACATCCAGTCATCCTTTTGTAATAGTGTTAGAATGGATTGGAAAGTAACCAATCACAACCAATGTGTCACATAGTTCACAACACCAGTGTGCCACCCAGCAACAGCCCCTAAGGCAAGACAATGTACCTAACACTTTAGTCATAGGTGACTCTATAGTCCGGCACACTGATGTCCCTCTCACCAGGTTGAATAAGGAGAAAATTACAGTCAGCTGCCTGTCGGGTGCCAGGATCCGCCACATAACGCATGCACTCAAGTCACTCCACAACAAGTACAAATATGACTCTGTCATTGTCCATATTGGAGTGAATGACTTGAGACGTACCTCCCTGGACTACATGAAAAGAGACATGGAAGAACTCTCGGATCATGTGGCCCAGGCAGGTATGACCCTAGCCCTGAGTAGCATCCTGCCTTCGCCCAGAATACCACAATATAAGGATAAAATGATTGACTTCAACAATTGGCTAAGCTTATGGTGTCATTCAAAGGGGATCCAGTATCTGTCTGCCTGGGATGACATGATTGACAGACCACGATGCTTTGCCAGAGATGTTCTGCACCTGTCGCCCCTGGGATTCAGGTTACTGGCTAAGGCTCTTGCCACCCCTATAGTGCCTTTTTTAGGCAAACTTCAAAGGACAAAACCACCACCGTAACAGGTACAAGCATGCAAAATCTGAAGGTAATGCTACTCAATGCTAGAAGTCTAAACCTCAAAATGCACTCTCTCGAAGCACTCCTAAAAATGGAGAACATCAATATCTGTGCAGTAACTGAGACCTGGTTCAAGGCTCCAGAGAGCACCCCTGCAATACCAGGCTACAACTCTTACCACACTTTTCAGCCACCAAACCAGGACTGAAACACTAAATGTGGAGGAGTGTCAATATTCACCAAGGATATTCACACCACCAGGCTAGTTGGCCAACACAATGTGTCTGAAATTCTCCAAGTGCAACTACCACTAGGTAAGACTGCAATCCAAATTGTAGCTTGCTACAGATCCCCCACCATACCCCAAGATTCTCACTACACCTTTCTAAACATACTGGAAAATATTAAGATAGAACCAAACACCCTAATACTGGGTGATTTTAACTACCCTGCCATTAACTGGGAAAACTACTCATGTCCCAACACCTTTGCGCAACAGTTCTTGGAATTCATAAATTCCAACGCCCTGGATCAACTAATCCATAGTCCCACCAGAGGCTCCAATATCCTAGACCTGGTCATTACCAACATGGGAAATCAATGCTTCATACCTATGGTCACCCCCTCGTTAGTCAGGTCTGACCATAAGCTAATCACCCTTAACATCCACATCCCACCCCCACCCCCAGTAAAGAAACCACCATAAAAAACTTCTCCAAAGCCAACTTCATGCTACTCAAGTCAGAAGTGACAAACTTCATGACACCCATGCAGACGGGAACTGAAAGTTCAACTGCTGAATCCTACACTAAGGCACTGTACGAGCACATCTACTCATGCATGAATCGTGCCATCCCAAATAGAACCAAAATGCTCTCATCAAAAAAAAGGAAGCCAATCTGGTGGTCCCCTGCCATAAACAAACTTTACAACAAAAGGAAGAAACTTTTGCAGAAAAGAGGAAAATCCCAGGATGCAAAAAACTCCCTCACTAGCCTCAGTAAGAAACTGAGATGCCTCATAAAATCCTCCAAAGCTAGTTACGAAAATAAAATTGCCAAAGATTCCAAAGACAACCACAAAGCATTCTATAACTATGTCAAGAATCTAAATGGCAATGCTCAGATCTGCTCTGAGCTAAAACAGAATGGCATTAAATATACTGATCCGAAGGATATTGCCAATATCCTGGCAGATCGATTCAGTGCCAACTTCACCCCCCTCTCACCCCCTAAATGGCCCATCTCAATACCAGAAGATTGCCAAATTCCAGTAATAACGGCCACACAGGTACAAAACGCACTCTCTAAAGCCAAGAATACAGCATCCATGGGACCAGATGACATCCCGGGCTGTGTACTACATGAACTACAATATGAACTGGCACCTCACCTAAGTGTCATGTTTAATCATAGCCTCACCTCAGGTTTCGTGCCCACTGAGTGGCGCAGAGCTACAGTTATCCCAATCCACAAGGGGGGGTACACCTTGGATCCTGGAAACTACCGTCCCATCAGTCTGACAAGCCTTATCTGCAAGGCCATGGTGCGTAGTATCATGGAACTTATAAACAAAGACATTGGCAACCTTCAAACACTGGACCCCACCCAGTTTGGGTTTTTGAAGGGCCGATCTTGTCTCCTGAACCAGACTGACTTCTTTGAATCAGTCTCCAGAGCCATGGACAAGGGTAAGGTGGTCCACAGCCTATCTAGACCTTGCCAAGGCCTTTGACACCATCCCCCACTCTGGAATCATAGATAAACTTACTAAGTTGGGCATTAATCCCCATGTCACACAATGGGTTGCTAAATGGCTTACTGATAGAACCCACACTGTAAAAGTAGCCGACTCCAAATTCGGCTCCAGACAAGTGACAAGTGGAGTACCTCAGGGTTCAGTCCTGGGGCCGCTCTTGTTTGGCATCTACTTCTCTGAAGTACAGGTCAACACTAAGGGGCTCTGGCTAACAAAGT
Source organism: Protopterus annectens (assembly GCF_019279795.1). Classification (NCBI taxonomy): domain Eukaryota; kingdom Metazoa; phylum Chordata; order Ceratodontiformes; family Protopteridae; genus Protopterus; species Protopterus annectens. The sequence continues at coordinate 1,972,272,651 of NC_056729.1, read as the reverse complement.
TTGCAGATGACTGCAAACTGGGAGCCATTATTGAATCCCCAAATGATGTGGATACTCTACAAAAGGGCCTTACAGAAACAGATGCTTGGTGCCAGAGCCATGGGCTCAAGCTCAATGCCAAGAAATGTATTGTTATCCCCTTTGAAAAAACATGTATCCATGAATTACCATATAGGTGGCAGTACACTAAACACAGAAAGTGTGATAAGAGACTTAGGGACACAGGTGGACAGTGGTCTCACCTTCGATAACCACATCGCCACAACAGTCAGGAAATCCTTCTATGTGGCACACCTCATCACGAAGGGCTTTTCATCCAGAAAAAAGGAGGTCATTGTCCCACTGTACTCATCCCTCATTAGACCCATTATAGAATACAACGCCCCATTTGGTATGTACCTCTCAAGACATCTGCAACAACTGGAAAGGCCTCAGAAATACCTCACTAAAAGAATCACAGGCCTAAAGCAGATGCCCTACGCTGACCGCCTTAAAAAACTCCAGCTATACTTTGTCGCATATCGTCTACTCAGAGGCGATCTCTGCTTAACATACAAGGCCATGTCAAACCCAGAGCTGTTGGACATGCTACACTTAAAGAAATCCCAATCCCTCAGAGCTACACGCTCCAGGGATCTAAACCTTGTCATCACAATAAACAAAACATGCTGGAGGAATAGGTTCCTGACCCAGAGACTCCCCAGACTCTGGAATAGATTGCCCATACATGTCAAGCAGAGTGCCTCTTTGGACCTCTTCAAGAGGAACCTTGACGATTGGATGGGATAAAGGAAATTCACCCCAGGGATCACGTCAGTCGCCCTGCTAGACAGGGTCCAGGAAAGTAAATAATGTGGGAAGAAATAGCCAGGGAATTGTTATGGCTAGGCTTGTATAGGCCCTAGGGCTGATAGCCTAGTACCAACCTCTGACCATGTGGAGCTTCGAATTGTCTATGGATTTGTTTAGGAATGTTAGGTCCAAGATTGGCCTCAGGTCTCCTGTCTTCTTCGGCACTAAAAAGAACCTTGAGTAAATTCCAGATCCAATTTGGTCTGGTGGGACCTGCTGAATTACTCTTTTTGTAATCTGTCATACTGCTTCCTCCGTCTGACTGGATGGAACATTGGGGAGATTTTTCCTTGGTTGTGTTAATTAAAAACAGGATTTTCCTGAGAAGAAAAACAGTGCCAGGCTGTCCAGACAAAGTTTCTTTCTTGTGTTGTATTTGACTGAGGTTTTTCTTAGAAAAAACTGACATAGGTGTTCTTATATATAACAAAAAGATCCCTCCACATATTTGTGGAAATATCGAAAACCTTGTGTTTGGTTGTTACCAAAACAGTTGCTTGAAATTAGGACACAGTGCTGGGCTCCATCCAGTATTCATATCAATGCATGCTTGCAACAAAATAAATGAAAACAAAATAAAATAAATGAAACCATCAGGCTCTTCTCAGTATTCGTAACAATACATGTTTTATTATTCCAGCAGAACAGACAAGCGATCCATGCAATGATTTAAATCAAATAGTGCTTTTATAAGCTTTTACTAAGGTTCATTTGTGTAACAAAAGTTTACATTACAATCAGGTTAAAAATAATCATTGGGTGCTTAAACGTGAATAAAAGATGTGATTAGTTAAGGAGCAATGTACTCGTGGAGCATTGTTAATTTGTGTGTGATGGATGAGAGGAATAGAGGAGCCCAAAACTGATTGGAGGAAAAAGTGAGCAATTAGGCAAGAAAAATCCAATGGGGTTAAGACAGGGAGGTGACGAAGTTCACTGTGGTGCGAAGAGAGAAAACAGGTATAGGGAATGCCCTTGGTCCTAAGCCAAACATCTGACAGGCTGGCTAAAGATGACGTTCATCTCACGCAGAGATCATCTGTATTAGTAGCGCATGTTGCAATCATTAAGTAGAGATGTGAAATGATTTATATTTTACAACAAGGGATGGAAATAGTGTGATTCTGAGGTCTATGTGTCTACGTAACAGAAGCCATGCCATCTGGGTGTCCCTGCTGCTGTGAATTTGATGCCATAAATTAATAAATAACAAATATAAAATGTTAATGACAGCACAAGAAAGAAGCATTGTCTAGACAGCCTGGCACTGTTTTTCTTCTCAGAAACATCTTGGTTTTAATTTTTACCATTAAACCAGGGCTTGGTAGCACTCGGTGACATGGAGACTTCTGAGGAAAAATGTTAGGGTAGCTTCTAATGTACTTCTGTTTGGATTGGTTATGGTAATTGGACAAATGGAATGGAATATCTTCTGGATATGATCCTTTGCACCCAATGATCATTTGTGATGGCTAACCAGGGTGCAAGGATAAAAGCACCTCAATGGCCTCCAGAGAGGAGCAGTCGAGCAACCTCTCGGGAGTGCTGAAAGGATCTATCTGCAAAGGAATCCCAAGATCCTTGATTTTTGCGGACCTCTCTGCTGCATGGACGTTTACCATTATAATTGTTTCCCCTCTGCCTGTGGGTGAAAAATCACCCTGCAAAGGACCTTGCGACTTTTTGAACCATATTTTTTTACCACTGCACTGGTTCCTGGAGAAAGGCCTTTTCAGGGTAGAAAAACAGATTCTGATGGCAAAGTCTTTCCATCTTTCACACTACGAGAGAGCATCTCTTTTACAGTGGGGACATATAATGATCTCCATCAAAGGGAGCATTGATGAAGGATACCTTGAAAGGTTCTGCAAAGTCACAAAGCCGCATCTAGTCATGATGCCTTATAACAATACCTGAACCAGCAGCCCTTGAGGTACTCTGCATCAAGTGAGAGTAGCCTCATGGATGTGTTAGAGATAAACTGTCAGGTGGCCAGTCTGTGGGAAAAGGTTTTCTGTTCCTCTGCAGACATGGACCCTGGGGCAGAGCTAGAGAGTTCCTTAATTAAGTTTCTCTGTAGTCTGGTGAAGAGTTCTAGATAGTTCAGTGATCGCAAGTTGAAGGTTGTTGAAGCATAAACCCACTTCCCAAATCTGTCCAAAGCCCTAGGCTCCCTGTTAGGGAGATGGACAGTGGAGCTTTCCTCTGCTAGCTCCTTCTTGGTGACTGCCGCAACAACCATGGCATCTACAAGAATCCTTTTGTCCAATGCTATCAGTAGGAGTGCTGAGGATCTTGGGTTGTTTAGGGATTGGTTCCATAGTGTCCAGTTCCTTCCATGCCCTGCAAGTGACAAGGTCAATAAGGTCATCCAAAGGGAGGGCAGCCAAGATGTACATGGGCCAGATCCAAGGGCTTCCAAAAGCACTGATACCTCCTGGGTAGGGTTTTGGGCAGGCCATCCACCTTTCTGATGAAGGATTTCAAGATGTCTCCAAAAGAGACATCTTCAGGTGGAGATCTTGGGGACCCTTCACCCTCATCAAAATCATTGTCCTCAGTGATGAATTCCTGGGGCAGAATCCAGATGCCTCCTTTTGCAGTGTCTCTTATGAGGGACCTCCTCAGTGGGATGGTCTGGGAAGGTATCAGAAGAGACAGTGGGTTCAAAATCTGGAACTGACTGGAAGCTCTTCTGGGCTGCCTGTCCTAGAGAATATAGAAGAGAGGACTCAGACACAGGATCCAAAGCAGGGGTGGGTCATGGATCTGAGGACATGAGAGTTAGGGCTCTTCTAGGTAGAGAGAGAACCCTATCTGCCACTTTGAAGGCAGAAAGAGCTGAAGAAGTCAAAGGCCATCTCTCCAGAGCCAAAACTCCAGAAGCACACAAACCCCAAGGTCCACAGATCTCCAGCTCTGAGGGAGAATCGGCACAGAGCTGTCAAACACTGATGCTCCAAGTGGAAGCCATGGCTCTGAAAACTTAGCCAAAGTCAACCCCTTGGATCTGATGCTGAGGTTTCAGTTTTGAGAGCCATTCTTCCCCAATACAGTCGAAGCCGAACAGGTCAAGGATATGGTCGGAGTCAAAGTGATAAGCACCATCGAATCCAATGTCTCGATTCTCAGGGTCGTCAGATCCAAGGGCTCCAAAGCAAGTGGTCAGATCAGAGAAGGAGCAACTGGAATAAAGACACAAGGATGGTTCACAGATCCAGAGGGGGACGAAGCTGGCAAAACTCCTATCTGAATTTGTCCTGAGAAATTTCCTCATCATTCTATTAATCTCAGCTTCGGGAAGACCTGATGGACAAGGAGGTGGAGGAAGACCTGGAAGATCTTTTTGGTGATTGTTGGAGCCCAGTAGATGCCAGAGTCAAAGGGATCAGCTCTTGGGGAGGGGGTCCAAATGCCAATAATAGGAGTGACAGTTGAAGCTGGTGTATGATACAAAGGCTTCGGATCTAAGGTCTTCTGAACCGTTTTTGGTGGTTCAGCCATATGTAAAGGAAAAATCCTTATCCAGAGAACACTTTGTGTTCTCGGGATTCCTTTTGTTTTTTGGGTGTTTGAGCCCCTGAGGAAGAAGTACCAAGAGAAGAAGCAGAAGGCAGGAGGACTAAGTATTAACTTATCTCTCCTGTCACTTATGGCATGCTGGTTAAAGCCCATGCAAATGGAGCAAGGAGACTCCAAACGTTTATGGTCTAAGCAGTAAACACTCCCTGTGAGCATGAGATTGAGAAATCTTGTATTCACAGGAAGTGCATTTTTTAAAACCAACTTGTTTCTCAGACATTTTAAGCTCTCTGACAATAAGGACAGAGAGAAAGTGAGAGTAGTTAGGTCTAATGAGAGGAAACTAGAAGAGGTTTAACTAGGAATAAACTACTTTTTTTATCTATAAAAGGGTAAGGGTGGTTCGAAAAAAATGAGAAAACTATGAAATAGGAAGCTAGAAACACACAAAAATACTCACTCACCCACTAGGACATCGACAGAGTCCTTCTTGTTGAGTGTCAAATGAGACCTAAGGTAATCTGGGGGAATGAGGCATTATGGGTATTGAAGAGCTCAAGAATCAGAGACCCTATAGCTATAGAAAGTGGCCAAGTTGGAACAGAGGTTCAGATCTGAACCCACAGGTTGAGTAACAAATAAAAATGACATCAAAACTGTAGTTTAATATTGTTCCCAGTGCCATGTTGGACGCCGTTTGAAAGAAATGAACCAGACATCTGTAACTGCGCTGAAAAGATGCACAGTTTCATTCTTTGCACTTCCAAAATAACAGTTATGTATTTGTGATGGTCTGATAAAGGTGTTTATTATGTAATTATTAGTTACGTACTTACCATAAGTTGGTATTTGTGTTGTCTTCTTTCATTCCTCCTCATGGATAGTTTATGGATCCAACTTGGCCACATTTCTTCAGACTAAAATCCAAGTCTTGAGCTCCTCCTACTTCCCACAATGCACAATCCCCTAACTCACTCCCTCAGATTGAGTCTGCTGCCCATTAGTGGATAGAGAGCTGAGAAAGAAAGAAAGAGTATACATCAAAAACCAGAGCTCAAAACCAGGAACAGCAGTTCCTAAAATGTTCTTGCCAGGTCTACTACAGCGCTAGGTAGGGGGGATGTTAGGGAGGGAAGGTGAGGAAGAATGGATAGAGTCCCCAGCTATACAACTTCTGGGTCATCTCAAGGAAGGATATGTCAGAGCACTGCCAAACCAATGGGAGTTCTGCTCCTGGAAACAATGTCTAATTTGTAATGTGAGACAAAGGTGTGAGCCTTCGACCAGGTGGCTGCAGCACAGATATCATCCAAAGATTCCCTGGAAGAGAAGGCAGATGAGGTGGACAGATACCTAGTTGCGGGAGCCTTGGGAGGATGAGGTAGCTGTAATCCATTCTTGGTATATATCAAGGTAATACAGTTTGTAATCCATTTATCAAGAGTAACCTTAGAGACAGCCTGATCTAAATGGCTATGAGAGAAGGACAGTGTGTGTTAACATCAAGCAGATGTAATACAAATACTCCGAGAATTTGGGAAGAAAACTGGTGATTGAATAGTCTGGTTGAGATTGGATTCTGTAGCTATCTTTGGCATGAAGGAGAGGTTAGTACAAAAAAAACCCTATCTTTGTGGAAAATAATGTAAGGAGGCTTAGAAGACAAGGCCTGAATCTCTGAGATTCTCTTTGCTGAGGTGATGGCAATGAGAAAGGCTGTCTTCCATGACAGAAACTTTAAGTCACAATCACAGGTTTGTTGAAAAGTTTTTTGAGTTAATGGCAGCGAGGGGTCTCTGAATGGAGGCCTGAGCTTTGGAAGTTAACAGTGAATTGAACATATCGCCAGAGTTTAAGTTAGACATGGCTGCCAAATTAAGTTTGATAGTAGAGAAGCTGGCTCCTTCTTTGAAAAGAAACACAAGGAAGAGGAGGATATCTGAAATCATTGCTGAAAAAGGGTCAATGTTCTCTTTAGAAGCCCAGAAAACAAATCTCTTCCATTTACTCCCATAGACTTTCTTGGTAGCTGGTTTTTAGAAGGCTAAAATAATGTCTCAGATGGTGGAAGCAAGCATGAACCTTCAATCACTGGAAGTGGAGAAACCAAGTGGTCAATTTGATGGCCATCAGATTGGGGTGAAAACCCTCTATCGAGTGACAAAGGAGGTCCTGTTTGGGTTCCAGAATCGATGGAGGATATTTCAGGTGAGACCAGAGGAAGGGGAACCAAATCTAACAAGGCCAATAAAGGGCACTGAGGATTACCTAGGACGTTAGATGCTTCATTTTCTGGAGAAACTTTGGGATCAAGGTTAGTGGGGGATAAGCGTAAAGAAGACTGGGAGGCCAATCATGAAATACAGTGCCCCTCGGGGACTCCCCCAGAGGGAGGATCAGAGCGAAATAGTTGCTGCACTTGTTCTGGGGGGATGCAAATAGGTCTCAGCAAGGTTGGACCCAATGGCTAAAGATCGTCCACTACTGATTGATGAGGGACCACTCATAAGGGGGTCAGAATTGACCTGCTGAGCTTGTCTACCAGGACGATGGATTTCCCTGGTATGTGGGTTGCAAGCAGAAAATGGTCCCAACCGTGCCAAATTACTCAGTTTTTACCGAGTTTTGGGGTTCAAATGAAGGGCCACGATTCCCGAGTGGAACTGCATTTCCGAATTTTTTTCTTTTGTTTTTTTTAATTTTCGTGCTGTCAGAGCTAACATCATCATGTGTGCAATGACATCAGCTCCCTCAGAGCTACCAGCCTGTCAGAATTGAGCCCAAGGAGCTGAACAGCAATAAACAGTTGCTGTTACAGAGCTGAACATCAACAAACGGCTGCTGTTACAGCACTATTTTATTTTTTATTTATTTTATTTATTTTACATTTGTTAACCGGGCTAGTCTAGCTGGATACATATCCGTTTTCAGTAGAGGCCCGAGGAGAAAAGCTCCAAACAAAATGGTAAGTACATGTTTAAATTACTAGTTACAAAATAGAGTTACAAAAAAGAGAATACAAGTTACATTTACAGGATGAAAAAAATTACACAGATGTTATATAAGACAAAAGAACAAACAGCAGGTTATACATAGCATTGATTTTGCATATACTAATGGAATATAGACTGGATCAAGAATCATCCGCATTACTATTAGGAATGAGAGATTTTAGAGATCTGGATAAGGGAAATGGACTAGGGAGATATGGGACTAGGAGGGTTTGAGATATATAGTTAGTCAGGTTCACGACATGGGCATAGCCATTGTGTTGTGAGATATTCTTTCAGGTTGTTTTTGAACTGAATGTGCGAGGTTGTAAGTCTTAGGTAGTTTGGCAGGGAGTTCCACGGCTTGCCAATGGAATTGGCGTAGAGGGCATCCCCACCCGAGTTCTTAGCTTTAATGGTTAGGATCTGGGTGCTGTTGGATGATCGAAGACTATTGAGGTTAGTGTATGGAGTCAGAATGCTGCACAGTGAGGGAGTTCTATCAGGATGGTTGATTATTTTGTAAGCTTCCGTGAGTTGGTTAAGTTTGAGAAGATTAGGCAGTTCCAACCAGCCAAGTTTCCTCAGGTTAAGACAATGGTGGGTTCGATAAGGGGAACCTGTTATAAATCTAGCAATGTGGTTGTAGGCAAGAGAGAGCATGTTAAGTTCACGTTTATTGAGGAAAGAGAGGACCGGGGAAGCATAGAGGAGGGTAGAGAGGAGATGGGTGCGGGCAATAGTTAATTTGGCAGTAGGAGTTAAAAAGTTTTTAATTCTGTACATGGATCCTAGTTTTTTGTTAACAGACTTTACGGTTTGGGTAATGTGTATGTCGAATTTGAGCTTATGATCAATAGTAACACCTAGTAATTTGGTACTGGTGACAGGGGTTATGAGGGTCCCATTGTTGGATTTAACATGGAAGGTTATGTTGTTAATGTTTGGGAGTTCTTTACCTAGGGGTGAGAAGACGTTGGGGAAGAATAGTAATAATTTTGTTTTAGTTGGGTTGAGTAGGAGTTTCAAATCGGTGAACCATTTTTCAACTAGAGAAAAACAGTGTTGAGTGATGGTTTGGAGATTCGAGAGGGAGACGTCTGAGCAGATTAGGGTGGAGTCGTCGGCATATTGGATGCAGGTGGATTTAGGGATGACTGAGTGAAGGTCATTTATGAAGATGGAAAACAGAAGTGGGCCCAGTATCGAGCCCTGAGGAACACCTATGGTATTAGGGAGCAGTCCTGATATTCTGTTTTGCCACAGGACAGCTTGTTGCCTACCAGTGAGGTAGGCCTTGAACCAGTTTAGTGCTGGAGTGTCCAGATGTAGGGTTTCAAGGGTGTTAAGAAGGAGCTGATGATTGACCATATTGAATGCTTTTGATAGGTCCAGAAAGAGGGCAGAAGATATAAGTTTGTTATTACGATTGTTATTGATGGAGTCAACAAAGGAAAGGAGGGCAGTAGTTGTACTATGGTGGGGGCGAAAGCCGTGCTGGGAGTTGGACAAGAGATGATTAAAGGTTAGGTAGTGAAGAAGTTGTTTGTGGATGCATCTTTCCATAATTTTCGCTATTGGGGACAGTATTGCTATTGGTCTATAATTTGATGTTTCCATGGAGGTACCTCCTTTGTGAAGCGGAATTCTGTGCAGAATGAAGAACTTGGAAACGGGAAGGTAAGGATTTCAGAGAAGTGTGTGTGTGTGTGTGTGTGTGTGTGTGTGTAAATGTCCCCCATTTAATACACCTGGTGGCTAGAGGTATGCAGGCTCAAACCCTGTACCTTGAGTACACGGTAAAAAGAGCCAAACGTCCCTAGCCACCACCACTTGTGAGCTTTGCCCAGGTTTTTTGTGCTAAGAGTTGAGAGCTATACTGAGAACTGAATTTGTATTCCCCATTACTGGCTTTGTTTGTCCAGGTTTTTTGTGCTGAGGTTGAGAGCTATGGTGAGAAGTGAGAAATGAATTTGTATTTCCCCCATTATTGGCTTTGTTTATCCAGGTATTTTGTGCTAAGAGGTTGGGAGTTGTGAGAAGTGAGAAATGAATTCACTAAATGATAGACATTAAGTTTCAATCTTCCTATTTTTCAGAAAGCTGCTGATTTAGCATAGTAGTATGTTGCTCTGACTGTAGTGCATAGGGTCCTGGGTTCAAGGCTTGCCAGTGAAATGCATGGTAGTAACATCATTTTATTCTAGCAACTTTTACAAAATTATACAAGCAAGGTTTAAAATTTGTCCCTGGTTTTTGACCTTTTGCCCCCCCCCCACCAAAAAAAAGAAATTGAAAATAAGTGCGAGAAGCTGTGCATGATGCCTATGGCTTACACTACTGTCATTCTATTTATAGTGTGGGTGTGGAAGTAGACTTTTATGATGGAAATGTTCAGAATTGGGCTGTTTTGTCATTATTGGTTTATGCATTTTGTTTCATTACCTACAGCACAGTCTACTGGAAAATTGTTCAAACAATAAATTTAAAATGTGCTCTAACAACTGTGGTGTATTATACAAGGAATATAATTTAATAAAGTCAGGAAGGTGTATCAAAGAAAAGAACACATGTATGTTTCTTGTTTTGTGTGCAAGGGGACAATGATTTGAAAACAGCCGAAAGGTAATCTTTATCCACCACTGGCCAGATGCATTTTCTTTGGATGTGGTGTGGGTTTCAATGCTGTTTCAATGAATGTGAGTTTCAAGGGCAGAAGTTTTAATGCCAAGTCTATTTTCATTGTGAGAAAGTATTGCTTTGTTTACCAGATGTCTATTAGTGTTTGTGCATTGTTGTGCTGTAAAATGTAAAAATAAAATCCAAATAATCATTGTAGAAGTAAAGCAGTATGCACACAATAGTGTTTATAGTAAATGGGGCGAAATAGCCAGATAATTGGACATTGGAATGGCTGCAGGGGGACTCTGGTGCCATATTTTGGTTGTTTGTTCTTCAGTTTGTGTTTGAAAGTTGGTATCCCACAATTCCATTGGAGTGGGTGGGGTTACGTAATTATGTATGCAAATTAGATGTTAATCAGTGTACAGATGTGTACCTATTTTTCATAGGTTCATAGGTTGGTACTAGGCTATCAGCCCTAGGGCCTATACAAGCCTAGCCATAACAATTCCCTGGCTATTTCTTCCCACATTATTTACTTTCCTTGACCCCTGTCTAGCAGGGCGACTGACGTGATCCCTGGGGTGAATTTCCTTTCTCCCATCCAATTGTCAAGGTTCCTCTTGAAGAGGTCCAAAGAGGCACTCTGCTTTACATGTATGGGCAATCTATTCCAGAGTCTGGGGAGTCTCTGGGTCAGGAACCTATCCCTCCAGCATGTTTTGTTTATTGTGATGACAAGGTTTAGATCCCTGGAGCGTGTAGCTCTGAGGGATTGGGATTTCTTTAAGTGTAGCATGTCCAACAGCTCTGGGTTTGACATGGCCTTGTATGTTAAGCAGAGATCGCCTCTGAGTAGACGATATGCAACAGAGTATAGCTGGAGTTTTTTAAGGCGGTCAGCGCTGGGCATCTGCTTTAGGCCTGTGATTCTTTTAGTGAGGTATTTCTGAGGCCTTTCCAGTTGTTGCAGATGTCTTGAGAGGTACATACCAAATGGGGCGTTGTATTCTATAATGGGTCTAATGAGGGATGAGTACAGTGGGACAATGACCTCCTTTTTTCTGGATGAAAAGCCCTTCGTGATGAGGTGTGCCACATAGAAGGATTTCCTGACTGTTGTGGCGATGTGGTTATTGAAGGTGAGACCACTGTCCACCTGTGTCCTTAAGTCTCTTATCACACTTTCTGTGTTTAGTGTACTGCCACCTATATGGTAATTCATGGATACATGTTTTTTCCCAAAGGGGATAACAATACATTTCTTGGCATTGAGCTTGAGCCCATGGCTCTGGCGCCAAGCATCTGTTTCTGCAAGGCCCTTTTGTAGAGTATCCACATCATTTGGGGATTCAATAATGGCTCCCAGTTTGCAGTCATCTGCAAACTTTGTTAGCCAGAGTCCCTTAGTGTTGACCTGTACTTCAGAGAAGTAGATGCCAAACAGTAGATGTCCAGATTTTTGATGTTTCCAGGTTGAGAGGTATGGTCCAAAGACAGCGCTAGTTCTCAAAATCTCATGGCTTCTCTGCACAGCAGGTAAGAGTGGGTTTCTCTTTGTTGATGTACCACACAATTGACTTGTTGTCCATGTGAATCCCAATCATTCCTAGAGGGAGAATGTCCTGAAAGGCTTGTAACATGAGGACTGCTCTCATCTCCAGAACATTGATATGCACATGCCTTGGACCATCTTTCTCTTGAAATGCCCCCCACCCCAACTGGGAAGCATCTGTGGTCACCATGGCTGAGAGGGAAGGAAGGATGAAGGGTCTGCATATCGTCAGATTGTCTGACAGCAACCACCATTGAAGAAGCTTTCTACAAACCCTAGTCAGCTTGATAGGAACACATAGAGGCTGGTGGATTACAGACCATTGAGCAGTCAGGGTCCATTGAAGAACTCACATAAAATACCTTGCAAGCGGGACTAAGGGAAGGCAGCCACCATAGATCCTAGAGGCTGAAGTATTAGCCTCAGTAGTGGAGAAGAACGGTTTAAGATGGCTCGGACATGATCTCTCAAGGTCTGAACGAGATAAGGGGGGTACAGCCACAATCTGGTTCACTGTGTCCAAGGCAGCTCCAATGAATTCTAAACTCTGCATCGGAGATGGAATTGACCTTGTCAAGTTTACGATGATCCCCAGATGATTGGCAAGTTTGAAGAAATGATCCCTGGCCTGGAGTACTTGATGCCTGGTTGGGGCAGTGAAGACCCAGTCGTTCAGATATGGAAACACTCAGAATCCTTGCAGTCTCAGGTGAGCTGCAACTACTTCCATGCATTTGCTAAACACCCTGGGGACTGTGGTGAGTCTAAAGGGCACAGCTCTGAATTGAAAATGACTGGCTCCCAGCTGGACGTGCAGATGAATTCTGGAGAGTCTATCTATTTTGATGTGATGGTGTGCATCCTTCAAGTCCACTGAGCACATCCAATCATATTTCCACAGAAGCAGTAGAATGGACTGAACAGTCACCATTCAGAACTTTGTCTTCGTTATGAGTAAATTTAATTTGCTTAGATCCAAACTGGATCACAGGTCCCTGGTTGTCTTTGGTACTAAAAAGAAGGGAGAGTAAGTTCTGAATCCTCTTTGTTCAGTCTAGACCTCCTGGATGACTCTTTTGCAATAGATTTAGAATTTCTGCAACTGCAAACTCCCTCTGACTTTGTTCCCAAGCCTTGTACTATTGCTATTGCAAGTACCTAATCTGAGACGGTCTCTGAACTGTCTGCAACAAACTGTTTCCTATCTCTTCACATCTTTATCAGTGTTTTGACATTTTGTTATTCACTGAAACTTTCCTTTCTATTAAAACTACATGTAAAAAAGTGAAAACACAAAATGAAGAGATAGGCCTGTCTTAGTATGGATGCATTTCTAGGCCTATTTAAACAGAATGCTGTATTTATTGTAAGATTTATTCTGAAAAAAATATATTTATGTGAGACAATCTTACATCCCCAGCCAGAGAAAAACCCCAGGGAGGCCTCCATCAAACTCTTGACCTAGACTAAACATCCAGTTTGTAATGGAAGACAAAAGTATGAGTGCTAGACTAGGTAGCTGCAGCACAAATATCATCAAGAGAAGTCTGAAACAAAAGGGCAGTAGAAGTAGCCACTGTTCTAAATGAATGGCCTCTAGAGAGTCTCTTTGACCTCTCTGGAGGAGGAAGGGAGGAGAGAATGAAATAACGTCTGGATATAATCTTTAGCACCCGCTTGTTTTGAGTTATATCAGTCCAGGTGGTAGGGTGCAGAGAAAATCAACCCCTGACTGCCTCCAGAGATGAGCAGTTGGACAGCACTTCAAGAGCGCTGACATGATCTATCAGAGAAGGGTTCCCAGAAGCCCTGATTCTATGAACCCCCTCTGTCTCTGGTGCAGCATCTCCCATTGAAACTTCCTCCTCTGCCTCTAGAGGAAGGATCTCCACACTGATCTTGGGTAGACCCCTGAGATTTTCAGAACCAGGGTTTTCTTTCCACTGCACTGGTTTCTAGAAAAGGTGCACTCAGGAGTTGAGAACTTGACTCCCCTGTGGGTTAGGGTCTCTTTGACCGATGGATTGAAAAGCGAGTATCCAAATGAGGCATTGACAAAGGACGCCTTAAGAGGTTCTCAGAAATCACAAAACCTCATCCAGGCACATCTCCGAATAGCAATGCCTGAGCCAGCTGCCAGTGAGGACCCTCTGTGGAATGGCTGATAAGCCTCATGGAAGAACTGGACAAGGAAAAAAGAGTCGACAGTTGGGGGAGAACTTCTTGAAGTCCTCAACCGACATGATCTCTGCCAGAGTATCTGATAGTTCCTTCACCAGTTCCCTCTGCAATCAAGTAAAGTGTGCTAGGTAGCTCAAATTTCTCAGTGAGGAAGTGGCTAAGGTGTACATGCTATTACCAAACCTATTCATTGCTCTGGACTCCCTCTTTGGTGGATGGACAGTGGAACTCTGCTCAGCTAGCTCCTTTTTGGTAGCTGCTGCCACAACCATAGCATCCACTGGAATACCCTTGGTCCAATATGGTCTGTCATTAGGGGAAGATAAAAACTTCTCCAGGCACTTGGGAATCCGTTCAATAGAGTCTGGCTCCTTCTAGGCCTGGCTGGACACCAAATCCACAAGCTCATCCACTGGGAGAACCACGCAGGATGTAGATGGGCCCATCCCAAAAGCCTCTAAAAATACTGGCTCCTACAAGGATGGAGGTTGGACTGACCAACCACCTCTTTGCCTCAGGATCTCTAAAATGTCTCCAGAGGAGATGTTCTCCAGTAGTGATCTGGGGGAATGCTTTCCATTCATCGAAGTCCGTGTTCTCGGTGACAGACTCCAAGGGGGAGTCTATGTGCCTCTTTTGCATGTCCTCTTATGAGGGATCTCCTCTGTAGGATGTTCAGGGGAGGTCTCAAAAGAAGAGGAGGCTCCCTCTGGGGGAATAGTTTGGAGGCTAGTCTGGGCTGGCTGATTCTGGACAGGTATGACAGGCTCAAGTCTCTGATCCATGGTAAGTTGACAGGAAGGGTCGTAGCTCAAACAGACCAGATCCCTTTGGCAAGAGAATGCCCTTTCTACAACTTGGAACACAGAGAGGCGCAATGAATTCCTCCCCAGTTCTACCTGAGCCGAAGCTACTGAAGAAGAGAGGGCCAGGATCCCCGAGCCCTGGACACCAGCTAGAATCAGACTCAAACTGTCCAGTGCCGAAGTGCTGAAGGGAACAGATGGCTCTGGCATAGTAGTATCTCAGCTCCTCCTCGGATCCAAGACTCGCTAAGATCTGAAGACAATGGAGCCGAAGAGGTCAGAGCAATGGTCGAAGTGGAGGAAGGGAAGCTCCTCACACTCGACCATGGGTCTCTCAGATGTCTATGATTCTCAGGCTCCAATACTGGGGGGAGGATCAGAGAAGGAGACTGAGCTTGGAGGGAAATGCTCCCAGAAGTCAGAGGGGATGGCAGAGAGAAGACCCCCAACAGGATCCAAGTCTTAAGAATCTTCATAACCATCCTGTCCACATTGACCGGAAGGCTTCTAGAAGGCCTGGAAGAAGCCACTGATGGAATGTCTAGCAGGTGTTTGCTGCAGGCCGAGGGAAGGGGCTGACTCAACGCTCAGCACTGGCATGGGATCCTTAGTTGTAAGGTACCCAAGTCCTAGGATCCAAAATGGCTGGAGCAATTTTGGAAGAAGTTGCAATAATGTAAGAACCAGACAGATCCAAAGAGTGATTCCGATCCGCCAGAGAAGACGTGGACCTAGAATCCAGTGTTGGGTGATAGGCATACAGGTGACCTGAAGGTCAAGCATACAAAAGAGCATCCCTTGGTAACTGCTCCGGGGGGGCTCAAGGCATAAAAAGTGCTGCACTTCATGTTGGACGAGGAGACAAAAAAAATGGGGGGGTGGGAGTACCCCCAGTGCCTGAAAATCGAAGTTACTACCTTTGGTTTTAGGGACCATTCATGAGGCAAAAGGATGCTCCTGCTCAAAATATACAAGTGAATGTTGGATTTCCCTGGGATGCGCTTTAAAGTAAAAAAAAAATTCTGACAGTATATTACCCATTGCCAAAATCCCACGATCTCTTAATACAGGAAATAGGAATGAGTCCCTTCTTCCTTGCATGTTGTCCATTTGGATGGCAATTACACACTTGGGGAAGATGGCCTTAAAGCCCTTGCAACTCTAGGACTGCCCTCTTCTCCAAAACACTGTGAAGATTGGCCTTGAACCCTGACCAGGTCTCCTGGGCAGCTGTCCTGCTGAAATGCTCCCCCACCTCAGAAGGGAAGCATTCAGTCAGGTATGGGGATAGGGAAGAAAAAAGTTATGTACTCACCATAATGTTCCATCTGTGTTGTCCATTTTCATTCTTCCTAAACACGTGGGTTTGGATCCGATCCTTGGATCAGACTCGAGACGCTTTTTAAAGCTCGTGGCTACTGCAAACTGTCAAGCTCTTCCTTTACCCACAATGATCTATCTAGTCCCCACCATACCTCACACCTTGTTTGCTGTCCTTTATTGTTAAACAATGCAAGAAAAAAGAAGTTATGTACTCACCAAAAATTCTCGAGCCAAGTCTCTACCCACAATGTCTCTGTGTTCATTACCTCAGATCGAGTTTGCAAAATTGTAGCAAGATGAAGTATGTAATATATTAATAGTATTAATAATAATAATAGACAGGAAGCCATGTCCAAAGTAAAAACCCTAGCATAAATGTAGGACCAGGGTACGATCCTCCAGGATACCTGAAAGGAGGAGGTAAGGAGGGAGGAATGTCAAGAATGAATGGAGATCAACACAGATGGAACTTTATGGTGAGTACATAACTTCTTTATTTGATGTAGTCAATCTTAGTTTATCCTTGACAGATAGGACAGAGTCCCCAGCTATCTATTCCCTGGGTGGCCTTATGGGAGGATATTCCTGAGCACCATAAAACCAAATGATGCTCTTCCCCTGGAGACCATATCCAATTTGTAATGAGTGATACAGGTATGAGGTGTTGCCCAAGTGGCTGCCGCACACATTACATCCAGAGACGCCTTGGAATGAAAAACAGCTGAAGTGGCCATTGATCTGGTTGAGTGCGCCCTTACAGGAGAAGGTAATTTACGATTGTTATGATCATAAATAAAGGTGATGCAATCTCTTAGCCATTTCAATAGGGTCACCTTGTATACTGGTTTACCAATTCTTGGTCCTGAAAATTAAACTAACAGTTGGTCTGAAGATCTATTATCCTTAGTCCTGTCCAGATAAAATCTCAGCTGTCTGTGAATGCCTATCATATGTAGACAGTATTCACCCTTGTTAGAGAAATTTGGAAAGAAACTGGTAAATGAATGGACTGACTGATGTTTTGATTCGGAGACCACCTTAGGAAGAAAGGAAGGATTAGTTCTCAAGGACACTCTATCCTTATGGAAGATTATATATGATGGTATTGCACAGCAAAGTACCTATATTTCTGAAACCCTTCAGGCAGAGGTAATGGTGATTAGAAAAAGGGTTTTCCAGGAGAGGAATCTGAGTTGACAAGTGGCTGCTGGCTCAAAGAGAGGTAATAGCAAATGTTGCAAAATGAAACTAAGATCCCACGGTGGTAATGGATCCTTGATTGGGGGTTTTATATGAAGGAGTCTAAGAAAAACTTTACATAAGCGATGGGAGATTAAGGAGAGGTCGTCATAACCATTGTGAAAATTTGAGCTAGCTGCTAGTGTAACTGACAGTAGAGGCAGCCACTCCTTCATTAAAAACATCCAACAGAAATTCTAAGATTTTTTCAACAGGAGCTAAAAAGGGATCTAGATTATTCAGAAGCCCAAAGAGGGAATCTTTTTCATTTGCTGTTATATAACTTCCTGGTGCATGGTATGTGAGAAGCCAGAAGAATATTTTGGACAGGAGAAGTAATAGTAGATTGCCTGGCGACTACTGGAATTGGAAAACCAAGCGGTGAGCTTGATGGATTGAAGGTTCAGGTGTAACAGCCCTTGGGGGTGTGACAGTAGATCGAGAGCTGGGCCCAGAATCTAAGGTCAGTGAACCAAGTGAGGCCATTGGAAGGGAAACCAAACTTGCCTGGGCCAGAAAGGAGCAATGAGGATTACTCTGGATTGCAACCTTTTGGCTTTCTTCGGTCAAAAGGGGAATGAGGGGAATTAGGGAGAATGCATAAAGAAAACCCAGGGCCAATCTAGAAGGAAAGTGTCTCTGGGGGACTCTCCCTGTGGAAGGAGTAGGGCAAAGTGCATGCTGCATTTGTTGTTTATCTGGGAGACATAAGTCACAGCAAGGTTCACCCCATTGGCAAAATATCTGTTTTGCCACTTTGGGATTCAAAGACCACTCATGAGGCAGTAATATTCATCTGCTCAACTTGTCCACTGTCATGTTGGAACTCCCCTGGATGTGTGTTGCCACAAGAAAGTGGTTGGGAGGTATCGCCCATTGCCAAACTCTGACAGCTTCCCGGCAAAGGGGGTATGATTTGGTTCCCCCTTGCTTGTTGATGTACCACACTACTGACACGTCTGATTGGATTGCAACCGTTCCCAGAGGAAGAACATTCTGAAAGGTTTGCACTGCTAAGAGCACTGTTCTCATCTCCAGGACACTGATGTGCAAGTAGGCCTCCTGGGAGACAAAGTGCCTTGGACTGTCTTTCCTGGATAATGTCCCCCCATCTGGGATGCGTCTGTGGTCACTATGGCATTTGGTTGGGGGGAACAAAGGGTCGTCCCATCAGGATCTCTTCTGACTCCATCCACCAAGATGGGTCTTTCTTGTAAGTTCATGTTAATAAAACTGGGTGACTTAATGGGTGAATAAGAATGGACCATTGTAAGTCTAGAATCCATAGAGGTATTCTCATATGAAACTGTGTCATGGGAACTGAGGTGATAGCTGCTGCCATGGAACCCAGGGTTTGCAGAATAAGGAGAGCAGGTAATTTTCGCCTTGGTAATATGGACTGAACTTGACATCTTACTTTATGAAGCCTGTAAAGTGGTAGAGAGGCTATGCAGGAGACTGCATCATGTCATGCCCTGATGTACTCCACATTTTGAGCAGAGGACAGGTGAGATTTTTCGTAGTTTACTGTTATGCAAAGCTGTCTGAATAGATGTGTAACGAAGTCCAAGTTTTGAATCAACAGAAGCCTGGTGGGGCAGTGAGGAGCCAGTCATCTAGATATGGAAACACCTGGAATCCATGTAATCTCATGTGGGTCGTGATGGCCACCATACATTTGTTGAACACCCTGGGGGTTGTGGTGAGACCAAATGGTAGCGTTATGAACTGGTAAGGACTGGCTCCCAGCCAAAAGCGGAGAAATCTTTTTGAGAGCCGGTCTATTTTTATGTGATAATATGCATATTGAATGTCTATAGAACACAGCCAATCATCATTCTCCAGAAAAGAAGGATAGACTGAACAGTGACCATCTGGAATTTTGCCTGCTGGACAAATTTGTTTAAAAGGCTGAGGTCTAGTACTGGCCTCCAGTCCCCTATCTATTTTTGGCACTAAAAAGAATCTGGAGTAGAATCCGGATTTTAGCTGGTCTGGTGGGACTTCCTGGATGACTCTTTTTTGAAGCAGCCTGTGTATGTCTTGGGCAGCTTGATCCCTTTGATGGGGTGGAACATCTGAGATTCTCCTTTGAGAGTGGGGAATTATATTGAAGGGGATAATGTAGCCTCTGGCAATGATCTTCTGCACCTATGAATTGGTTATTTGATGCTAGGCTGACAGGTGCAGAGAAAGTCTTCCCTCGACTGCTTCCAGAGGTAAGCAATTGTGCCTCCTTTCAGGAGTTCTGGTAGGGCTGTGTAGAGAAAGAATTTTGGGTCCTCTGGTTTTGCAGGCCACCTCTGCCTTGGGGTCGGCATCTTCCATCTGAGATGCCCCTTCTGTGCCTTGAAGAGAACCTCAGCCACTTGTGTCATGGAAAGATCCCTGAGACTTTTTGAACCACATTTTCCCACTCCTCTGATTTCTGGAGAAGGATTGTTGAGGAATAGAAAAATGAATGCCCACAGCAGAAAGGGTCTTAACATCCTTTTCACATCTGGCAAATGTGTCCTTAACTTTAGGTCCAAACAGGGAAGAACCATCAAGTGGAGCGTTGATGAAGGAAGACTTGAAGGGCTCCATGAAGTCACACAAGCACATCCAGGCATGTTGACTAATGGCAACACCGGAACCCACTGCCCTGGTCGTTCCTTCGACTGCATGGGCAATGAGTTGCATGGACAAGTTTGAAATAGACTCTACAGTGCCTAGCTGTGAGACAACCTTATGTTGTACCTCACTGGACACAGCCCCACCTAGAGTTTCTGATAATACTTTAATGAGGTCTCTCTGGAGTCTTATAAAATGTGCCATAAATTTCAAGGACCTAAGAGAGAAGGTCGATGAAGCTTAGACCCACTTTCCAAACCTGTCCATTGTCCTAGACTCCCTGTTAGGAGGATGAACAGAGGGACTCTTGTTGGCTAGTTCCTTTTTAGTGGCTGCTGCCACCACCATGTCATCTACTGACAAACACTTTGCCCAATATTGATAGTCTTCTGGTGGAGATATTTTGTCCGGTCTCTGGGGGATACACTCTATGATGTCAAGAGCCTCCCAAGCCCACTGCACAATTACTTTTACCAGGTCGTCAGCGGGTGGGGATACCCAGGAGGTAGATGGCCAAGCACCGAAGGCTTGCCAGTACATAGTTTCCTCTGAGGCTGGATCTTGGACTTCCAGTTACCCCTTTGTTTCAAAATCTCTAGGATGTCTCCAAAGGAGACATCCTCAGGGGGTGACAATGGGGAACCCTCCCCTTCATCGAAATCCATGTCTTCCATGACAGATTCTTCATGGGAATCCAGATGCTTCCTCCTGTAAGTTCTTTTTTGGGGTGGCTCCTCAGTGGGGATCTCTGGGGAGGAATCATAAGAGGGAGGACCTTGTACATGGGTAACTTGAAGCTTCGTTGTGCACTGTCTTGTCATAGAGATAGGTGTCAATTCTGGACAAGAGGGAAGGGAAGCATGGCACTCCAATGCGGGTGGGACCAGTAGGAAGCCTGTAGAGATTAAGGCACTCTCCATAACCCAAAACGTGGCACCCCCTGAAGAACAGTGGGAGCCCGGAACTGAGTTCACACACTGCTCCGAGGAGCCACCCTCCAAGGTTGTAGCCAGGGAAGGACCAGCAACCGCCAAGATTTCTGGAACCAAGATCAGCACCGTACCCAAAGTGGGTGCTGACACAGGAACCATGGAACTGGCAGAGGGGTCTCGACCCAGAGACTTTGTTGGCTCCAGAACAGGAACTGAAGAGGGCAGAGCAACTTCTGGCACCAAGGTGGATACATCTAATGGCACCAAGATAGCCGGTATTGGGGGGTATCAAAGTGCTGGGCACCAAAACTGTGGTCATAGCTGGAAGAGGATAATTAGGAGTCCCAGGAGAAAAAATCCCCAATCCAGATGGGAAAGGGGGATGAGAAGGAGCACAGATATCTCTGGCCAGTAACAGCTGATCTAACAATCTAATGACATCCAGTTTTGAGAGACTCCTGGAGGACCATACCGAGATGGCCAAAGGAGACTCAGGGTATTCTAAAAATGAGTTTAGTACTTGTTCTACATAGGAATCTATCATAGTAGAATATCTTGTCCTGGGCACTTCTAATATAGGTGTTGGTGCTGAAAGAGTAGATTGAAATTGTGTCGGTGCGGATGTAGCAGGCTGCATTGAATAGTCAGTGCCGAGCCAGTAACCACAGATGTCAGCACCGACAAAGCAGTTGGCACCGTAGAGGGTGATGGTGCTGAGGAGTCACAAGTCCATAATCTAGGAACCTTGGTTGTTGGTTCTGAAGAATGTGGAACTGAGGATTTCCATTTGGGAGTCTCTGGAATCGAGGGTGAGGTCGGTACAGACAGGAGGTTTTTTTTTTTTCTGAAGGATTCTTTTTTATGTCTGCCTTGAACAAGGCTTCACCGAAGGGGGATTTAAGGAGTCCTTTGAACAAGAGCTTATTCTGACTCTCTGCCAAAGTTCTTTGACTGAACCCCTTACAAATTTCACAGTCTAGTTCTAAATGAGGTGCCCCCTAAGCAGTACACACAAGAAAGATGCCCATCAGAATTGGGCATCTTCCTATCACAGTCTTCACAATGTTTGAAACCTTACGTACCCTTAGGGGGTTTGGCAGGAGATTTTTCAGTCATAGTTGGTTCATCAGACTTATCCAAAATGAAGGGCGAAACTAAAAACACACTCATACACCCACAGACACACAAGAGGAAAGAAAAAGAGGAGAAATCTACCAACAATGTTACATAAGATTACCTGAGGTAGAAAGGGGCTAGTACCAATGATGGTATGAAGAAAAACCTGATGGGTTAGAAAAAGAGTAGGTACAGAAGGAAAATACAGTAATGTACAAGTATGACAGAAGAAAAACAATAGAATAGGAAGGAGTTTAAGGTAAAGATTTAACTTTCTCACTAAAAGTAGAAAAATAAGGCAACACTTAGCTGAGAGAAGGCTGATGCGTCTTGCTGACAGAGTGGCAAACGAGATCGGAGGTAATGAACACAGGGGCACTGTGGGTAGAGACTTGGCTCGAGAGTTTTTGGCTGGTGCAAGCTGTATAATGGCTGAGCTGGAACAGATTACTGTCAAGAATAAACGAAGATTGACATCAGATTAATGGTTATGAGAAACCACTATTTGGTGCTCAAAAAAACTGAACTTCCAGAAGTCATAAATAAAAGGTAGGGGGGGGGGGTTGGAGGGAGGGCAGCTAAGGAAGAAGGAAAATGGAAAACATTACTGTGAGTATATAACTACTTTATCTGATTTTGTCAATTTTCATTCGTTCATCAACATGTGGGACAGAGCCCCCAGCTACTTGAGTTTCAGGTGGACTCTAAGAAAGGCTATTCCTGAGTACTGTTGAACCAAAGGCTGCTGTTCCCCTAGAGACCAGATCTACTTTGTAATGAGTGATAAAAGTATGAGGATTAGCCCAAGTAGCTGCAGCACAAATATTGTCCACGGACGATCTGGACAGAAATACTGAAGAGGTTGCCATGAACCTGGCTGAATGAGCCCACAAGGCTTTTGGCAAAGATAAACCCAATTTGTTGTAGACAAAGGAAACACAATCAGTTAGCCACTTAGCTAAACGTACTTTGGTAACTGGCCTTCCCAATCTTGATTCTGAAAGACAAACATTTGATCTGATTTTCTGAAATTTTCAGTTCTACACAGATAACAGTCTGTGAATGTCCAACATGTGTAAAATGTATTCTCCTTTGTTCGCAAAATTTGGAAGGAAAACTGGGAGACTGGTAAATTGATAAACGTCTGATCCTGATACCACCTTAGGAAGAAAGGATGGATTGGTTTGTAAGGACACCCTATCTTTATGAAAAACTAAGGTGGTTTAGAAGATGAGGCTTAAAGGTTTGAAATTCTCCTAGCCAATGTCATGGCTACCAAATATATAGTTTTCCAAGTTAAAAAATTTAATTCACACCTTACAGCCAGTTGAAATGGTAACTGAGTCAGGGCTTATAACACTAAATTCAAACCCCACGGTGGAGTAGGATCTTTAAAAGGGTGCCTCAGTAAATAGATTCCTTTCATAAATTCCTTACAAAGCCATGAGGTAACTAAGGCAGAATGGTCACCTTCTATATGAAAATGAGGAATGTCAGCTAATTATACTTAAACCATTGAAGAACTAGCCCCTTCATTAAAAGCAGTAGCCAAAACTTCAAGAACTTTGGCTACTGGAGCTGAAAAGAGGTCAGTGTTTTTCTGTTGTGCCTAAAAATGACATTTTTCCCTTTACTTTTATAAATTTTCTTAGTGGAAGCTTTGTGGGAAGAAAAAAGAATGTGACAGACGGGAGGAGAGTCTGGGTTGTCAGCTATCAGTGAAATTGGAGAAACCATGTGGCCAACTTTAGGCCCAAAATGTCTGGATCTGTCGGGTGGGACAGAAGGTCTGGAATTGGATCCAGGATGCAAGGGGGATAAACTACATGAGCCCAAAGGAAGGGGAATGAAATCTAATGAGGCCAATAAGGGGAAATGAGAATGACTGTGCTCTTCAATCGAGATGCCTTCTGTAGAAACGTAGATATATAAGAGGAGTTGGGGGTAAGCATAGAGGAGACTGGGGGCCAATCATGGAGGACAGCATCTCTTGCTGACTCTCCCCAGTGGAGGGGGGGCTCACTGCAAAAAACCTGCTGCACTTGCTGTAGAGTGGAGATGCAAAGTAGTTGCAGTATGGCTGGCCCCACTGGTGGAATATCTTCTCCACAATTTTCTTGAGAGATCACTCATGAGGCAATAGGATGGACCTGCTCAAATTGTCTGACTGGATTTCCCCAGAATGTACATCTCTACCAGAAATCAATTGATGGACATCGCCCATTGTCACACTCAGAACTTCTTGACATAAGGGGTAACCTCTGGTTCCTCCTTGTTTGTTGATGTACCAGACTACTGACATATTGTCCATCTAAAATGCAATAGTCCCTGAAGGAAGACAGCCTTGGAAGGACTGCAATATTAAGAGAACTGCCCTCATTTATAAGACACTGATATGAGTGTTGGCCTCTTCTGGGGACCAGGCGACTTGGACAGTTTTTCCCAAAAATTGCCCCCCACTCACCCAAACTGGGATGCATCCATGGTCTCTATGGCCTTGGGCTGAGAAGTATGAAATGGCAACCTTGTAAAATCTGTTCTAAGCAAATCCACCACCTGAGGTACCTATTGTATGCCCAAGTTATTTTGATCTGGGTGGACAAAGGCTGATACTGGATGGATCACTGAGTCACTAGGGTCATTGAAGAATTTTCATATGGTATCTTCCCAAAGGAACCAGAATTATAGCATCAGACATTGACCCTAAAGCCTGTAGAATCAGTTAGGCTGGCAGTGAGGAATTTTGAAATATCCTTTTGACTTGAAATCGAATTGTTTGTACCCTTGGCAAGGAAAGGGAGGCCATCACTGATAAAGCATTGAACAAGGCTCCTATGAATTCCAGCATTTGGGTTGGTTCTAGCAGAGATTTGAGATTGATGGTAATGTGTAGGTGGGAGCACAATTGGAGTACATAATCTCCTGTTTTGATCAACAGATGCCTGCTCAGAGCGGTTATGAGCCAGTTGTCCAGGTAAAGAAACACTTGGAAACTGTGTAGTCTCAAGTAAGCTGCTACTACTACTACTGACATGCATTTGGTGAACACCGTGGGGGCTGTGGTGAGAACAATGGGAAGTGCTCTGAATTGGCAATGACTTGCTCCCAGCCGAAAGTGTAGGAATCTCCTGAATCACCCATTCATTTTTATGTGATAGTACATATCCTTAAGATCTACTGAGCACATCCAGTCGTCCTTTTGCAGTAAAGGCAAAATGGACTGAACCATGACCATCCAGAACTTTGTATACTGAACCAATTTTTCAAATTGCGGAGATTCAAAATTGGTCTCCAGTCCCCGGTTTTCTTTGGCAATGAAAAGCATCTTGAGTAAGATTCTTTCTGGTCTGGGGGACCTCTTGGTTGGCTATTTTCTAGCAGCTTTTTTTACTTCTAGTGCTGCTGCTTTCCTCTGACTGGGTGGAACATCGGGAATTTTGTTTACTGTTGAAGGGGGATCTTTCAAAATCAATTTGTTCTTATGATTGATTAATGCCCTGGGGTAACGGCTTTGCAGATGTCACAGGACACCTTTAAGTGCACAGGGCCTAAACAATACACACAAGAGTCGTGGGCGTCAGAGGGATCTTATACCCACTCTTTCTGTATTTTTTGAAATCTGAAGGTCTTTCAGCCATTTCAATTAGTACAGTAGAAAAAAGGACAGAAAGTTTTTTTTTTTTTTTTACTAGCAAGTCAGAAAAAAAAATACCAACAATGGTAAGATACCAACCCAGCAGGCAACTAAGATCTGAAAATCATCTACTTCTAAAAGTAGAAAAGCCTACCTTACCTGCTGGTCAACTCCTCAACTCCTTCACTGTTGCCAAACTATGGAACTCACTTCCACCTTCTATAAGAAACACAGACAGCACCACCACATTCAAACAAATACTGAAAAAACATCTCAACTCTTCCTGGATATGTACCTGCTCATTAACTTAACCTCTTCCTTCTCCTTATATGATAACTACACTCCTATGCTTTTTACAACTAGTGACAGATGATATTTTCTCCATATTTGTTTCATCATTTGTTGATACTTGTACAATAATATTGATTTAATATATCTATGTTTATCATTTTAAATAGAGTTGCTGGCTACTGAGATTTGTCTGCATACATCAACTGGACATAAGCTGATTTAAGTATATTTTCTGCATTTTTTGTGGTTTTATAATTCGGACTGTGATTCCTCAGATCTAGCTCTGTTGAAACTGTCTTGTGTGTGTCTCTGAAGTTCTGCAGTAGTTAGACTGCTTTGAAATTCCTTTGTGTTAATTAGCTTGGGGGGTTTCTGATCACATTAAAATCTGTGTTGGTTACATTTCTAGTAATCATTTTAAATCGAGTTGCTGGCTACTGAGATTTGTCTGCATACATCAACTGGACATAAGCCGATTTAAGTATATTTTCTGCATTTTTTGTGGTTTTATAATTTGGACTGTGATTCCTCAGATCTAGCTCTGTTGAAACTGTCTTGTGTGTGTGTCTGAAGCTCTGCAGTAGTTAGACTGCTTTGAAATTCCTTTAAGTGTTAATTAGCTTGGAGGGGTTTCTGATAACATTAAAATCTGTGTTGGTTACATTTCTAGTAATCATTTTAAATCGAGTTGCTGGCTACTGAGATTTGTCTGCATACATCAACTGGACATAAGCTGATTTAAGTATATTTTCTGCATTTTTTCTGGTTTTATAATTTGGACTGTGATTCCTCAGATCTAGCTCTGTTGAAACTGCCTTTCCCACCCCCCTCCCTGTACTTGGTTGTAGTTTAAATTTGGTGGCTTTTGCAGTGCCCGCCCCACTGTAGATTTGATCTAGGACACTTCCCCAGTCCCATCTCTTTACCGCATTCTATCTAATAAACCCTTTCTGCACTTGCTTTTAGTCCTTTTTAATTTAATTACATTTTTTCAAACTGTGTGTGGACTAATATTGCTACATACTCAAGTGTGCCAGCTTGCACTGCATGTGAATTGTTTTACTACTGTTTTTGCTACTTTTCTGAAAAAAAAAATGTATCTGCTTTTACTGCATTTGTGTTTCTTCCTACTTTATTTTGCTTTTGCGTCATCTTAAAAGTACTCAGTTGTATTTATTACTTCTTGGTGTAACTCATTCTAAGCCTTTTAGTTTAAGCACTTTGGCTTCAGACCAGTTGTTTTACATTAAGAAGGTTTGTGGTCTGCACTGTAGTGGCAGGACAGGTAGCTTACATCCTTCTAAGTTGGGAACTGCTGATTGAGGGCTCAGTGTCAGTTATTCTAAAAGTGTATTAATTCTGGTTTAAGCACTTGGGCTTCAGGCCAGTTATTTTACATTAAAAGGGTTCATGGTCTGCACTCTTGTGGGAGGAGAGACTGGACTCTGCCCTTCTGAGCTGGGAATTTCTGGTTAAAGGCTTATAGTGCCCGCATATTTGAACTGCTTCTTACTGAAATTGGTACACCTTGTTTGCTGTAGCGTAGACTAGATCCAGGCCTGCTGAATCTAGCTTTGTTTGTATAACTTGAGCACTAATCCAGGCATTCTTCAAAGTATTCAATTGTATTTATTACTGCTTGGTAGTAACTTGATTGAAGTGTAGCTATCATTCTAAGTCTTTTGGATTAAGTACTTGGGCTTCAGACCAGTTGTTTTACATTAGGAAGGTTTGTGGCCTGCACTGTGGTGGCAGGACAGGTAGCTTACATCCTTCTAAGTTGGGAACTGCTGATTGAGGGCTCAGTGTCTGTTATTCTAAAAGTGTATTAGTTCTGGTTTAAGCACTGGGGCTTCAGGCCAGTTATTTTACATTAAGAAGGTTCGTGGTCTGCACTCTTGTGGGAGGAGAGGCTGGACTCTGCCCTTCTGAGCTGGGAATTTCTGGTTAAAGGCTTATAGTGCCTGCAGATTTCAACTGTTTCTTACTGAAATTGGTACACCTTGTTTGCTGTAGCATAGACTAGATCCAGGCCTGCTGAATCTAGCTCTGTTTGTATGCTGCTTGTTTGTTTGCTTGTTATTTCCCTGAAACGCTAATACCACCTAAAACACGGCTTTTCAGCGCTTCTGTGGATCCCTAGTGATATCTGCATTGCTTACTGTACTCATTTCCTTGTTTCACTTAAAGGAAAGTTACTGTTTGTCGTTTTTGCATTTAAGTTACCTGCAACACATTGCATTTAAGTTACCTGGCACTTGCTCACTAAAGCAATTATATGTCAGCACTAAAAAATTAAAAGCACTACACTCTCACAAAGTCCTCTTGAGTACCTTGTTCCCCATTGGCCCTTTTTTTTTCAATTATAAAGGAATTCCCAATACTATTCTAGCATGTCCAAATGTCAGTTGTCAATCTTCTCTCCGGTCCAGCTGGTGAATCTGGGAATCTTGAGGCAATGTTACGACTGCCTCATGTACAAAGACAACCCTCTCCTCCACCCAACAAATTTCAACACATGTGAGAGATGCATCCATATAGCCAAACTGGAGGCTAAGCTCTCTCAACTCAGTACTGGCGTAACCAGTCAGGAGGAGAAGGAAACCACACTCAGTACAATTCCAGTCTCACATAGACCTACCACGACAGCAAACCAAACACATAAACACACAAAAACATACTCAGAGGCTCTACATAAAAATCTGCCTAAGCAGCAGAGACCTCCAAAGCAGACACCCAAGTAACCGCTACCCCAAAACAAAACACGTGCAACACATAGCTCACAAAGCCAGTGTGCCAAACAGTCACAGCCCTTAAGGCTAAACAACACACCTGATACACTTGTAATAGGTGACTATCGTCAGGCACATTGACGTCCCGCTCACCAGGCTGAACAAGGAGAAGGTCACGGTGAGCTGCCTGTTGGGCGCTAGGATCCACCACATAACACAAGCACTCGGGTCACTCCAAGGCAAGTATAAATATGACTCAGTCATTGTCCATGCTGGTGTGAATGACCGGAGACATACCCCGGTGGACTACATGAAAAGAGACACAGAGGAGCTCTCTGAGCATGTGGCCCAGGCCGGTATGACCCTGACCTTGAGTAGCATCTTACCCTCACCAAGAATGATGCCACAATATGAAGACAAGATGATCAATTTCAACAATTGGCTTAAGTATTGGTGTCATTCAAAGGGGATCCAATGCCTGTCAGCCTGGGATGACATGCTCGACAAGCCACGATACTTCGCTAGGGACGGCTTGCACCTGTCACCCCTGGGCTTTCGGATATTGGCAAAGGCTCTTGCTACCCCCATAGTGCCTTTTTTAGGCAAGGCTCAAAAGACAAACCCACCTCCATAGGTATCACAAGGGATAAGAAACTAAGAGTAATGCTACTCAATGCCAGAAGTCTAAACCTCAAGATGCACGCACTCGAAACTCTCCTTAGCATGGAGAACATCGATATCGGTGCAGTAACAGAAACTTGGTTCAAGGCTCCCGAGAGCACCCCAGCACTACCAGGTTATAACTCATACCATGCTTTTCGGCCCCAAAACTTGGACCAACCCACGAAAGGAGGGGGAGTATCAATATTCGTCAAAGATACCCACACCTCCAAGTTGGTGGCACAGCACGAAGCATCAGAGACTATCCATGTGCAACTAACAGTGGGTAAAACTGCCTTCCAGTTTATAGCCTGCTACAGACCACCCTCCCTAACCCAGGAACCCCACTCGGCCTTCCTGAGAATACTGGAAAATTTGAAGGTCTCTCCAAACACCATTATACTGGGCGACTTCAACTACCCAAACATAGACTGGGAGCATTACTCTAGCTCCAACACCCTAGCCCAAAGGTTCCTAGAATTTATAAACTCAAATGCTATGGAACAACTTGTTACCACTCCCACAAGAGGGGAAAACATACTGGACCTGATCATCACCAACATGGGGACTCTATGCTCCAGACCAGAAGTGTATCCCTCACTGATAAGATAAGACCATAAACTAATCTCACTGGATATTCACATCCCGACACCACCCCCTGCCCAGAAAACCACAGTGAAAAACTTCTCTAAAGCAAATTTCACACTCCTCAAAACAGAGGTGGAATCCTTCAAAGCCCCTGGGCCTGTGGAAAATACGGCCCAGACCGCAGAATCCTTTATAAACGCATTCTATGAACACCTTCAGGAATGCATGGATCATGCGATCCCAAATAAAACCAAGACCCAATCCTCCAAAGGCAGACGTCCTGTCTGGTGGACCCCAGCCATAAACAAACTATACAATAGGAGGAGGAAGCTACTAAATGAGAGCAAATTTCCAAAAAGGGAAAGCATCTCTGATCAGTATTAGCAAAAACTTACGGGCACTCATAAAATCGTCTAAGGCCAGCTTCAAGAGAAAAATTGCACAGGGCACTAAGGATAATCACAAGGCTTTCTTTAGTTATGTTAGGAACTTGGGTGGTAATTCCCAGATATGCTCAGAATTAGTCCAAAATGACAAAAAATATACCAAACCCACAGACACTGCCAACATCCTAGCTGACAGGTTCAGCGCAAACTTCTCCCCCCCTCCCCACCAAAAGGGCAAATATCTATCCCAGCAGAGTGCTGCCCCCCTGACATCTCAGAAGCTCAGGTAAGAGCCGCCCTCTCCAAAGCAAAAATCACAACATCAATGGGACCAGACGGTGTCCCGGGCTGCGTCCTACATGAACTCCAAGAAGAGCTAAACCCAAACATAAAACTACTGTTCAATCTCAGCCTTACTACAGGATATGTACCCAAAGAGTGGCGTCCAGCAACTGTGGTCCCTCTCCACAAAGGTGGTTCCTCAACGGATCCTGGAAACTATCGCCCCATAAGCCTGACTAGCTTGGTCTGCAAAGTTATGGAAAGGATCATCATGGACCTCATAAATAAAGACATTGGGGACCTACAGACACTGGATCCTACCCAGTTCGGCTTTAAGGGCAGATCCTGCCTCTTAAACCTGGTTGATTTCTTTGAAACAGTCACCAAGGCCATTGACGAGGGGAAGGTGGTCCACATAGCCTACCTGGACCTCGCAAAAGCCTTCGATACAATACCCCACTTGGGCATTATAGATAAGCTCACCAGCTTAAATATAAACCCCTATGTCACTAGATGGGTTGCAAACTGGCTCAAGGACAGAACCCACATGGTTAGAATTGCTGGAGCCATGTCAGACTCCAAACCAGTTACAAGTGGCGTCCCACAAGACTCAGTCCTGGGACCTCTCTTGTTCGGTATATATTTCTCGGAGGTACAGGCCAACACGGAAGGACTGTGGCTGACCAAGTTCGCAGATGACTGCAAACTGGGCACCATAATCGACTCTCCAACCGACACAAGCATCCTCCAAAAGGGCCTCATAGAAACAGACAACTGGTGCCAGAGCCATGGCCTCAAGCTAAACGCCAAAAAGTGTATAGTCATCCCCTTTGGCAAAAACAAAGTACCCACAAATTACCACATAGGTGGTAATCCATTAAGTACAGAAGAAGTAATTAGGGACCTGGGGACCCAAGTTGATAGCAATCTCTCATTTGACAACCACGTGGCCAAAGTGGTTAGAAAAACATTTTATATAGCCCACCTAATCATGAAGGGATTCACATCTAGATCAGGGGAGGTCATTGTGCCTCTTCACTCATCCCTCATCAGGCCCATAATTGAGTACAATGCCCCTTTTGGGATGTACCTTACCAGACACCTGTAGCAACTGGAAAGACCCCAAAAGTACCTCACCAAGAGGATCAAAGGGCTCAAACAGATGCCATATGCTGCCTGGTTAAAGAAACTCCAGCTCTACTCAGTGGCATACCGCATGTTCAGTGGCAATCTGTGCCTGACGTATAAAGCCATGTCCAACCCGGAATTAATGGACATGCTGCACCTCAGAAAATCCAAATCCTATCGAGCTACACTCTCGAGAGACTTGAACCTCAGCACTGAAATAAATAGGACATGCTGGAGGGACAGATTCATAACCCAGAGGCTCCCTTCACTCTGGAATAAAATCCCAGTCCAGGTTAGGCAGAGTCCGTCATTGACTCTCTTCAAGAGGAATCTTGATGAGTGGATGGGAGATCGTAGGTTTACCCCGGGTATCACTTGTGTCACTGTTAGACAGAGGCACAGTATACTAACCTCAAAAAAGGGCATAGCAAAATTAATTTAAAATGGGTGGCGAAAGCCAAACACATTCTGGCTAGGCTTATAAATGCCATAGGGCAGATGGCCTAGTATGAACCTATACCTCTGATTGAATTCATCTGGCAACCAACTAAATTCCTGTTTTTATGTATATATTCTGTATATATCACTGTAACTCTGTTTCTACTTCTGTACCAATTAATGTTTAATTTTGTCTGTATTTGTGCTCTTGTTGGAGCTTTTCTCACCAGGCCTCCCATGAAAATGGGCGCTTTTAGGCTCAGTGGACTTTCCCGGTAAACAAATGCAATAAAATAAATAAAGATAAGAGTCACCATAAAGGTAAGAGATGGAAAGAATGTGAAAAATACAACAAACTAAGTTACACTAAAGAAGCATAGGATAAGGGAGGTAACAAGAAAGTAGCCAAAATAGAAAGAAATTTAAAGATAGACAAAAAGGAAAAAAATGTAACTTAACTCTTTTGAATAAATGAACGCTCGAGAGCTGACAGCAGCGACATCTGTACGAGAAGGCGGAAAATGAGATCTGAGGTATGGAGGGGGACTAGAGCGTTATGGGTAAGGGAGGAGCTCTAGAGTTTGCAGTAGCTACGAGCTGTATAAAGTGCCAAGTCAGACTGGAGGAATGGGGCCAAACCCACATGTTGAAGAACTAATAAAAATTGACATCAGAGCAAAGGATCACCCTGCTGCAGCCAGTAGTGAGTCCAACCACCACCGAATGTGGTGGTTACAGATGTTTGTCAGAAGCCCTGGGAAGTCCATGGAAAGTGTGAGAAGACCACTGAACAGCTGCAGTCCACTATAATACTTGTGTGAAATCTTGCTAAGGAATGAGACAAACGGATGTCATATGCCCAAGGTGCCAGAGAATAGCAGCTGCAAAAGGTTTGGGATCCTGAATAATGGTTACCTGCAGGTTGGAAAGTAAGTTTGGATAATGGAAGTTTGGCTACCTGAGTGACCATATTCAAATGGCAACCTATAAATTTCAACACTTGCACTGGTTCCAGGCTGGGCTCTTCATGATTCATCATAATGCCTAAAGACAGATGCAGCAGAAGTAGTAAGGAGTTTCAAGCCTTGATGAGAAGCAAATCCCCCAGGTACAGAAAAACCTGGAATCCCTGCAGGCAAAGTCAGGCTGCCACTACTGCTATACATCTGGTAAACACCTAGGGAGCTGTGATGAGACCAAAGGGCACAGCTTGAAACTGGATCCAAGGAACAGAGAGGGACACCAGTAGCTGGTGCTGATCTGACCACTTCCAACGACGAGATTGGAGCCAAACTTTCAAATGCTTTTAGCTCCCAGGGGCAGAGATGACTCTGAAGCCTGGAATGTTGACCCCAACCCCTTGACTCTAAGGCAAGCTCATCCCCAGCAATACTGGATTAAAAAATGCTAAGGAAGAAGTCAGTGCCTGAAGCAGCCAAACATCTGGAACTGAAAGGGGGATGACAGCTTGACCAAACCCATAAATCCTAGCAGCTGAAATAACTGGAGGAAAAACATTGGTTGAAGCGGAAAACTCAGGCAACAGGGACATGGAGGCAGGGAGGATTTTTAGTTCTATCTGGGCCTCAAAAAAGGATCACATCAGCTGTTCCAAGTCTGACAGCTTCATGCTCCTACCTGATATAGTGGATCAGGCAAAAAATGCCACCAGCGGAAGCTTGAAAGACTTCTTTCCTTGGGAATGGATCTGAGGAATGGATCCAAGGCATGGAAGGAAATGGCACAGAAGAATTCTGTCATTGTGATAGGTGAGGAAAGGGCTATGCAACCTGCCCACTGAAGCTGAAGAGTCCTTTGCTAAGAATGGACTAGGGATGTGGGGGGTGGGAATCTTGGACATTTTTGACACTGCAAGTATAGGTGGAGCCAGACCAGACGATGTTAATGCCAGAGGCATCTAAGGTCTGTGTGCCTTCAGTTCGGGCTGACCCTCTGTGCACGATGAGGACAGTTTGTGGTGGTCTTGCTCCTTGGTACAGGAATTTGGATCCTGTTACCAGATCCAGTTAGGATCATAGGAAGTTACTAAGCTATTGACCCCGAGGGCCTTGCAAGCTTAGCTAAGAATTTAGCCTATGTTCCAACAAGTCAGCACCCTATGCCACTGTCCAGCAGGGACATAGGTGGAATCCCAGGGGTGTATTTTCTGTTCCCCATCCAGTTATCCAGGTTGTGCTTAAAAAGGTTAATGAGGTACTCTGCTTTACATGGAGAGAGAGAGAGTCTATTCCTCAAAAGGGGGACTTTGTGGGATATAAAACTGTCCTGCCAACAAGTCCTACTGATGTCACAGACCAGGTTGAGGTCTCGCGTGTGGGTTACTTGAGTGGAGCTTGACTTGCAGACATGCAGCAGTCCCATCAGGGCGGGGTCTGAGATTGCTTTGTATACCACACAAAGGTCACCTCTGAGGAGTCTGTAGGAGACCGAGTAGAGGGACAGAGCTTTTAGCCCACCTGTGTAGGGTAGATGTTGAGGCCCTGGATTCTCTGGGAGAGGAATCTCTGTGTTCGCTCCAGCTGCTGCATGTGCTTTGCGAGGTACATGCTGAAAGGGGCATTGTATTCAATAACCAGTCTTATAACTTTTTCCCTCTTATCAGACCTCTTACTAGAAGGGAAAGATGAAGAGGAGGCTGAAGGAGACCCTTTTAACACTAGTTTGGCCTGACATTCGTTAACTGTCCAGAACCCAAAAGTTGCACAGGCTGGGCAGTCTGTGTTCAGGGAGGAAGCACTCAGACAATACACTTAGTGATCATGTGCTTCTTGCGGAGGCAAGTTATGCCTGCAGAATCCACACTTTTTGTACATAAACAAATAAATAAAAACAAAAAAAAAAAACAGTACTCATGTTTATGCAGGGGGCAACCCCCCCTGGAACCCCACACCCCTACTTTTATATTCTTACTCCAAGATTGTACTACAGTGGGGAAAAAGGGAATATTCCCTTATCCCCACTGTGCTACAATCTCAGTAAGCCATTTCCCCATATTTTTATCTTTTTTTTTTAGCACACTGTCACGAAAGTGCTTTTTCGGTGAAAAGCACTTTCGCAAACGTGTGCTCGGCTGTTTCACTTTCGATGAAACGGTCGTTCATTAAACAGTATAGATCCCTTCATCTTGTACCTAATTTCCTGTTTCTTTGTGACAAAATGCGAGAAAAGTAAAGTAGTGTGTTTCTTAAAGGGGTTGCAGCTACATGAAAATCAACAGAAAGATATTTTATGTACAACTGCCAGAATAAAATGTCATAGCTAGCAAAGATCCACTCACAAAGAGTACTGTAAAAGCTGTGCCTCACTGATGGCATAGAGGGATAAAAACCTGACTACAGCTGAAGCAGCCTGAACTCCATCAGGTGCTTGATAGCACGGGCACAGAGGATGGGTATGTCTATCTTTGGGGAATTATGCTAGTATTTTTCTAATGGAAAAAGAAGACACCAGGCTAAGAGGAGGACAAGAATAGGTTGGGGGACTGGAGAAGGATAGAGATAGTCATCATATGGGTCCTGGGCAGGGCACATGCTTAGGCTACTTCTCATTGCCCATGCAGCCTGGCAGTGGTGTTACAAACACAAAAGAGGAACGCTTGGACCTAGTGAAAAAGCACCAACCAGCTCTTCAGGAAGATAGCACCACTCAAAGCCATAACTGTTAACCTTTTAAATGAAAGAAATCAGGCACAAAGGACTTAATTGGGGCCACCTAATTAGCATAACATGTGCATATCCAAATCTGCACAACACTGTTTTTACATGCAAAGTTAATGGAAAGCTTATATCCTGGTGTTCTCAGGATGTTAATTTTGTTCAAACATTCTGAACAAAGCCAAAAAATGCTGGGGCAGCAAAAGCCCAAAATCAGGAGCAACTGTTAAATGTTATTGTAATTCACTTAAATATGTACTAGGACAACAGTTTTTACATCAACATGCATTTTCTGAATAAGAATATGGCACAACTATTGAATATCATACAGAAGTAATATATACATATTTAAGTATACTCTTCTGTTTTGATCAAGTGTGCTGCAGTTTCTTTTACAGCACCAAGAAATTAAGTGCATTTCCCCCTTCTTTCTGCCTTACTCAGTTGTAAATATTCCACTATCTTTGTAGAGCCTCCGACCACCCTGATGTAGGAACTGAAACTGTAATTTGTTTTGGTTTAATCCTTCTGATGATTAGCTTCCTCCTTACATACTTGCATCTGAACCCACATTTCAGCTGAAAGCCAAGTTCTGATAACAAAAAAAATAATTTATTGCTATACTCTCTCCCCTTGCTACCCCCCCCCCAATTCTCCAGACATACAGAAAAAAGTGTTAAAAATATTAGTGGAGAAGCTGTGCTGTGTGTTGGACATGGCATGTGCAAATGTGTGTGCATGTAGTTTAGATGAGGAGCCCCACTGCCAGAACTTTTTCAGCATGCCGTCTTTGATTTGTCTAGCAGTTCAAGCAAAATCCTGGAGTGGCTCAGACAGATACACACGCACACATTTTGAAGTAAGTGCTGTTAGACAAATACATTATTTGGGAAATATAAGTTCATAGGAGATTAGTAGGCTAATGGTTCAAGAGTCCTCACAGGCACATCCAGGTTTGCCCAGATTTTATCCAATTTTCTATCCATAAGGGAAAGATGAAAAAAGGTACGCAAGTAGGGCATTGACTATTTTTACAGACTTTGTCCATAAGGGAAACGGGCGCCACCCCAAGAGTGAATTTGCAATTTCCCATCCATCGGTCCAGATTGCACTTGAAGATGGTCAGGGAAGGGCTCTGCTTTACATGAATAGGAAGCCTATTCTAGAGGAGGGGCAATCTCTGTGACACATATCTGTTTCTCCATCATGATCTATTCATGTTAGATATCAGGCTTATACCTTTGGAAAGGGTAACCCTTGTGCAGTTAATTTTGTGAATATGCAACATTTCCATCAGGGCTGGGTCAGACACTGCCTTTCTAAGTCAGAGTTCACACCTCAGTAATTGGTAGGAAACTGAATACAGTATCAGGGCTTGTAATCGGTCCACATATGACATGTTTGTTGTACCCTGCATTTTTGTGGTGAGAAACCTCTGAGGATGCTCCAGCAGTTGCAGATGTTTGGTGAGGTACATGCCAAAGGGTGCATTGTACTCAATTACTGGTCTGATGAGGGATGAGCACAGTGGTGCTCCTTAGATCAGGATGGCATGCTCTTAAAAGCTGAACCACATAGATGGATTTCCTCACCACTGTGGACACATGGTGGTCAAAGTTCAGATTACTATCAGGATGTCTCACTATTGGGTCCACTCTTAGGGGGGATGCTATCAATGCTGTAATTTGCAGGGATATGCGATTTTCCAAAAGGCATTATTATGCACTTCTTCACATTTAGTTTGAGGCCGTGGCTCTTGCATCAATCATTAGTCTGACTCAGACCTTTCTGTAGGATATCAACATTGTTTGGGTAGTCAATGATGACTGTCCCCAACTTGCACTCATCAGCAAACTTGGTCAGCCAAAAGTCATCTACATTTCCCTTGACATCTGAGAAATATATATTCCAAACAGATGGGGCCCAGCACTGAGCCCTGTGGTACTCCACTGGTGAATGAACTCTTGGTGACGTGGATTCCCTCACTCTAACGTGTCCTATCCATGAGCTATTTAGCTATCTGGCGACGTAGAGGTTTGTTTATACCCAACTTTGTAAGTTTATCTATAATACCAGAGTGGGATATTGTGTCAAATGCCTTGACCAGGTCAAGGTAGGTGGTATGCACTATCTTACCCTCATCTATGGCCTTTATGACCTTCTCAAAGAAGTCCACCAGATTAATAAGGCAGGAACTGCTCTTGACAAAGCCAAACTGGGTTGGGTCTAGAGTCTTGAGATTTCCTTGGTCATTGTTAATCAGGTTACTGATTAGTTTCATATGCAAGGCTATGGAAAGGATAATCAGACTTATGGGTCGGCTGTTTCTGGGTCAGCTGATGGTCCACCATGGTGCAGAGGGATGACTGTTGCAGTCTTCCACTTTACTGAGACAAAGCCTGCCTGGCAACTGAGGTTAAATACAGATCCAAGGGTCTTGCTAGGTCTGTTTCAAGCTATTTTAATAGGCATCCTGGGATTCTGTTAGCGCCCACTGATGCCATGTTTCAAGCTTTAAAGAGTGCAGTGATGACCTGTTCTTTCGTAATAACAGGCAAATGAATGGTAGGGGGTATTTTACGCGCAGGTTGTGTATCTACAGCCAACTCAGCACACTGCTGAGTGTTTCCCTTAAGATTTTGGACATAACTAAAAATATTTTGTGGTTATCCTTTGCTTGGGAGGTTATTTTAGTTTTGTATTTAGCTTTTGAAGACTGGACTAGTTCCCTGATTTGCCTGTTGAGACTAATGAGGGATTTTTTCCCTGTTGTGCTCTCTCCCACTTACTTCTTGGCAGTAATTTCTTCCTTCTTGTTGTACAGTCTATTTATGCCAGGGGTCCACCAGGGTGGCTTATTTTTCCAACTAGACCTGAGCTTAGTTTGGTCAGCTACTGCCATTTCTATGCATCAGATTACCCTGATGAAGTTCCATAATTAATGAACGAAAGCGCTCAGTGTTTATCTTTTCTATTAAAGTTACAGACTTGGTGCCATTTATCCATGCTGTTGGTGTCTGTTTTGCATCAACTTTATTGTTTCGTGCCTTTGTTGGTTTTGAGTCATCCTGCTTGACTAACTTAGAGGTGTGATTGCTTTTTATATAAATGGCAACACTTCCTATTTTGTTTTTTCCTTTTCAAAGGGTGGTCTGAATGTGTGATAGGCATTGTAGCCTTGCAATGCTGGGGTGCTTTCCACAGCCTTGAACCACGTCTCTAACTGCACAGATATCAGCATTCTCCAGGGCAAGGACAGCTCCCAGGGAGTACAGTTTCTTGTCAAGATTCCTAGTATCGAGTAATAGTACCTTTAGCTTGGCATTAGAAGAATTTGTTACATTGGTGGGTCTGTTGGTTTGGCACTGCCAGAAAAATGCACTATGGGGGTGACTAATGCCTTAGCCAGTATTCGAAAGCCTAGCAGTGACTGGTGTAGACCCTCTCTGGCAAAGCAATGTGGTCTCTCGATCATGTTGTCCCAGGCTGACAAACACTGGATCCCCTTGGAATGACACCAGCAGCTAAGCCAATTATTGAAGTTAATCATTTGTTTGTATTGTGGTATCATTCTTGGTGAGGGTCGAATGCTGCTCAATGTGAGGCTCATACCAGCCTACAACACGTATTCAGAGAGGTCCATCATGCCTCTCTTCAATATTGTCTAGAAAGGCACATCTCAAGTCATTCACACCCACATGGACTATGACTGAATACTAGTGCTTCTAAAAGAGTGACCTTTGTGCCTGCATTATCTAGCAAATCCAGGCAACTGACAAGCAACTGACTGTAACCCTCTCTATCCAACCTGGTGAAGGGAGCATCCATGTGTCTCACAATGGAGTCTCCTATGACCAAAATGTCATACTGTGTGGTGTTTTACCTTAGGGGCTTACTTGTGGACACACTGTGGTATGCACTTGTACGAGTAGTGGTTGTTGTTAGCTTGATTTTGTTTGCATGTGGTTTCTGGGGGCAGCGTATAGGAGGCCTCTGGAGTTTTTGGCAAGTTACTTGCGAGTACCTCAGCATATGTGGGTTTATGAGTTGAGACCTTTCTCAGTGAGGGAAATGATGTGCATGTGCTGACAACCTGTTTGTCATTTGATTTGCCATTATGTGAGAGTCGTGTCTCAATTTCATAATGTAACTCCAGCTCTCACATACTGTGTTTGTTTGTTTCAGGGTTAAGTGGTCATCAGTATACATGAGACCATTGCTACATTGTCTCAGGAAGCCCATGTTAACCAGGCTGGACAGGCTGGACACAAAGATAATAGCAAAGTGCCTATCTTAGGTTTCATTTTTTTTTTTTCTATGGGATTAACCAGGGAGAAGAGTGGGTAGATTTGACTGGACTGGGATAACAACACACAGCCAAAGAATGGAGGCTATATGTAATGTGAACTGTGGCTAGGCAACAAGGCGATTCTGCTCTGTGCACAACTCAGATGCTCCTAGAGCAGCAGGGGGACTGGGGAAGGCTGCAGAGATGGTTATTCCAAAGGAAATTTTAACTTGATAGTGCTTGTGTCTGTGCAAGGCACGACTAACCTTTGGTATGCAGACAGCAGCCTAGCACAAACACTGGGCTTATAATCGAATCATAAAAACAAGTTTTACAACAGTAAGGCCTACAGACCAATCAGAAAAATGCATAATGACTTTTCAGCCTGCATTCCCCAACTCTGTCAGGTTTGCCACAGCACACGTATGCCACAAGAGTGCGGTGAGAAAACCCTCAATGTAAAAATGCTGGTTTTAGAGCTCAAGTGCAGGGAAACCACACAATCTAGGTATTACTGTCCTGTAAAATTAGAAACAGAGTATAAAGGATAAGTGCAGATAAAATCACTTTAGCTAGCAGACCTAGGAGACTCTCTCCAATACCTCCCTGTGGGAGGAATAAAGACACCTTTGTTGAAGTTGCCAGCAGTTTATTCAGTTAAGTAACAAGAACACTCATCCATCTAACTACTTAACTGAATGCCTTTATTCCTCCCACAGGGAGGGTTTCAAAGAAAGAGCGTCTCCTAGACCTGATAGCTAAAGTGATTTTTATCTGGACTTATCCTTTATATTCTGTTGCTTGTTATTCCTGTCACCCTCTGGGTCACAGGCGGGAGGGACACCAGACTCACCCGAGCCCACTGGATTGCCTCTGTTTTTTGCCCTGTAAAATAAGCAGATAAAGTAATTAGGTACTACAGCAGCAGTGGGAACAGTTCAGCTTTGAAACTCTGCTAAAGTGCGAGAAATGTTACAATACAGGGTTATTTTTAAATACAGTACAAATAATCAGAACTGCAAAATGATAGTCAAAATTTTTTTTGCAGGAGGCACTCTGTAATGAAAAAAAATATTGCTAGCTGTTGTATGGCTTTTATGCTCAGTCTGAATATCATATAGCTTCTTTTTATTAACAGTGTACAAAAACAATCTTAAATGATACATAACAAAGCTTAATGTAGTTGCCCATAAATCTTCCAAGTTCTCTAACTGGTCTCCATATTCACCTTATTTTTGAAGCACATCACTGTCTACATCCATTCAACATAAGTTAAATAAAAGTGTGTTTTATCCTCAGGAAT
The DNA here is from genome assembly GCF_019279795.1 of Protopterus annectens. Taxonomy (NCBI): domain Eukaryota; kingdom Metazoa; phylum Chordata; order Ceratodontiformes; family Protopteridae; genus Protopterus; species Protopterus annectens. The sequence goes on along the minus strand of NC_056729.1, from coordinate 1,972,231,496 downwards.
CTGTATAGATATAAATTACATACAACTTTGCTATCTTGTAAATACATTTTTATTAAAATATTACCTATGAACCTATGTTGTAAGGTAGAACTGCAGTTAGCATATCACACTAGTATATCGTGTGGATTTCTAAGCAGACTTTTTATTAGTTTTAGCTAAATATGATTTTCAGGGGCATACACAGTGCACTTAAAGTGTACTTAAAGTTGTTTCATCATATCCGTGTGCTATATCCATCAATTGATTAATCCACAACCCCTTTTTCCCATTAGCTACGCAAGCAGAATTCTGTATATGATGTCAGTGATCTGGAGACAGTAATGCATCTCCAGCAGCATGTTAATGATGAAGAGTAAGGCGACACTCTGATTGGTGAATAGTGTGCAGCCAGATCAGATGCTCTTAATGTAACATTACAGGGACTGCAAAAAGCCACATCAGGAGCTTGGGGCATCTGAGGGTTTTGGGAATAAAACCACATAGTCCCAGGTAACTCAGGACACTTTAGAGGTGTACTCCCAGATGCCTGACTTTTGCCTCCTGGACATGTGCAAGTATATACCTTGTAAGCTGTGTTCTCATTCCTGGAGTAACAAAGTCAATAAATGCTCGAGGGTCAGGGTTGCCTGCCAAAAGGAAAACTGGATAGTTAATAATTTAATATCAACCATCAAGTGCACTCCTCAAAGATACACATTTAGAACAATTTCCTTAAATATTTAGCAAGATCTCACACTTGTAAACAGTCACATTTTGCAATTTATTAAATATACTTAAGTAACTGTAGTCTGCAATGTATTTCAGATACAGCCAAGTACCTCACTGAAGCAAATATGCTTTTTAATGTCCTGATGTACAACAGCAGAAGAAATACCACACAGAATTCCAAGCTACGTTTTCCTTATTTTATGGATTTTGTTTGTCCCAGCTCCTTGGTAAGCATCAGATCATGAATGCAAGTCAACTGGCCCATTCAATTCCCCATCACGGTGTTGAAATGCAATCATAAGGGATGGTTTGGATTTTTTCTGCTTTAACCTATCATTCATGTGCAAAGGGATGGCATGCAAAGTGCCATTGTGATGCATGCCACACCTCCATATGCCTTGATCACTTATAGCCCTGTTCCCACATGACTCTACAAGCACTAGCCCCCCCCCCAAAAGGCATATCAGGTGTAAACCCAGTCATCCCTCCCCATGCCAGCTCCAAACAGACCCAAATATTACCACCCACTGCATAAAACCACCATCAAACAAACTCAGAGGTGGCATTTATACCAATCCTAGTACCACCACTATACCATAACCCATACGAACTAGCTTTACCCAAGCAACCTCATCACACCCCTTCTGCTCAATAAAGGTCCCAAACTTCTCCTCCTCAACATAAACTCAATGTCCATGCATACCTAGAATGCTAAAACCTTGACATAACAGAAGCAACAGAAATGAGACTAAAATCCTAAGTAAGCGATAATGACATAATAGAAGCAACAGAAATGAAACTAAAACCCAAAGTAAGCGATAATGAAATACTCCTCCACGAAAATGATACAATCAGATCTAACAAAAAACACAAATATGAGGTTGGCACAGCGGTTATATTCATAAACTCCCTAGAAATAACTACATATCCACACAAACTCCTACAGTCCTAAAACACTGAAGTCCTAGCTACCTCATTAAAAGACAACAAGAACAAGTCTATATGTATTATAGGGCTCTACATTCTCCCAGGTAATAATGCAGCCACACCTGAAGACATCTTATACTGGATGGGTTAGGGGATGGCATAATGGTCAAGGTATTCACCTCATAGACAAAAGGTACAGGGTTTAATTTTTACCTGTGAGGGAAATTGACAAGGCTAAAAATGGCCCCACTAGGGCAGCTGGCCTAGTACTTATTCATGAGCCTATAAACCGGCACAAACGCCACTAACTGAACTTGGATTACCTAGATTACATAGTGTTTTCTCTCTCTGTCTATGCCAACTGAGCTGCCTTTTACTTTCTGGAAATACAGCAAGATCAGTTCAGTCATCATACAACTTCAGAATGAGATGACCACCTTGATGAAAGTACATTAAAATACACCATACAGTAAGTTTGCTTCTGGATAAATCAAAAGTCAAAATTCTATCTATGCCAATTATTTGCAGCTATATACTTTAGTATCAATAGAGGAGTGAAGACATGTTAACATACTCAAATATACCCAAATTGTTTAGGTAGGTGACAGTTTAATCTACAACATATGATGAAAAAAGAATGACAACATAATTATACCACATTTAGTGCAGTACAGTGTTTAATTTATTAAACTATGCATGACTACAGTTAATGCAACCACAGCAGCCAGTAAAGCTTGACTGATTATTTTTTAAATATCTATGTCCTAAACAGACATGAATGTAAAGCAAGGCAGTGGTGTTGGGGGTATTTACCAACAATGTGCAATATGTGCACATTCTCATCAAAACAACTGTCCATACGCAGTTCACAGCAAATGTTTTATTCCAAAGTAACTATTCTAGTTTTACTTTACCTTCTATTGCACAGTTACACAGTATGAGATGTAATACACTTAAAGCACTGTTACCTAGGGTTTGTATTTACAAAAACAGTATAATTTACAATAAATGAAAATCTAATTTCTGTGTACCTGAAACTAAACTATATACAGCTAACAGGTTTTGGGTTAATGTAAGACAATTATCTCCTTGTTATTTATGGTTTTGTTTTACATGACACTACACCTTTCCAGTCCGCATTTGAAATGATATACCAACAAACTGTAGGTAATCCTGGGTAAAATCCAATTGTGAGGACTAAAACTACCTACATAAGAAATGACAAGCATAAGTAAGCTTGATATACTGTTGTCTATAATATAAGCAGCTGTATCCAACCTGAACACGTGGACTACACAACAGAAAAATATTTCATGTACAACTGTCACAACAAAATGTCACAGCAAAAATCCACTACTGACATCACAAAGAATACAACTGTCAATCAGCTAAACTTGTGCTGGTGTGTGACACATACAGCTGGGTGATGACAGTAAAGCAATATTTGGAAAAAAAATCACTTTGCTCTTTTGAATAAGTTAAACCGCAATCAACTGGGACAGAGGCTTAACGGTTAACATCTCAAAAAAGGTATGTCTGCTGTTAGCTAAAATCGTCATGTTTCTTAATATTTTGAAAGTTAAATTAACATTTCAAGGTGTGAAATGTGTTTTGTGTACTAAAAAAAATAGTTCACTTACTCAGCTGAAGCAAAATCCTTTTTACAAAATAAGCAATTCAAATAGTTATTGTAGCTAAATGTACAGCTTGCTCACTACAATGTGCATTTTTGTCAGCTTGCCCACTATAATGTGCATTTTTGAAATAGGCTTTAATAAATACATCACATTAAGGATGCAGCATATATGCTGTAACAGCAACATGACCGCTATGCGCAACAGAAGAAAAATGGTTTTGCTTCAGTGCAAATCAGAACGCTCATCCCTCCTCATTTTAGGAAACAACACACTTTAAAATATCTACTGTGTCCTCCCTTCTTCCTCTTCACGCAAAACATTAGTAACAAGTTAAAAAATGTCCATAGTCACATCAAATCTTGTAATGCCCTTGTGTGCTGCTGCTACTCCTGTCACAATTTCAATCAGAAAAATGTTCACAGCCAAAACTTAAAGGTGCTTCCTTCCCAAGTGCTGTAGCAAAATCAAGCCACACCACTGTTCAATATGTGCTTTCCATCAAAAAAATGTAAAAACAAAGAAACATCCCACGGACACTCGGGAGACAGAAGGTGGGTTTGAGTTCTGTGTCTTTTTAACATACTTGTACAACTTCAAGTTCTGTAACAGCTGAGTACTTAAATCAAGCCACATCCAGAACACCTGCAGCAACAAGCTGCCTAGAAAGCCAGTCCAGCCCATCATGTAATCCAATGCCACTTCGTGCGTCACAGCTCTGAATATACCAGCTGCGACCACAGCATAGTTTGTGAAGACTCAGCACCTCTGTCATTTCTTCAACAGACAGAGCTCCTGCTACATCCTGTAAATTACAGAAGAAAAATAACCATTATGGAGATGCTACAAAAGATTATATATTTCAGCAAGCTGAAACTGCTAAATGATGATTTAAACTCATTTTATAAGCAATATATATAATGTGAAACTTTCAGAATATGATTGCTGATAGTAATGCCATGGAAGACACTGGTACTCGCCATAACAGTAAGAATAAATCAACCACACAGTAAACCCTGCTACATGGGATTTTTCACCATGAAACGCCCAGTGTCTGTCTAGTTTTCCCTAGGTTGCTCTTCACTGTCCTGACGTTAGTGTATACTTGGCTCACACAAAGTACCTTCAGCCAATGATCTTTGACTTTATGGTTGTTTAGTGTAAGCATCTCCTAAGATGGCAACATGCTTAGTGAGAAACCAAGTGATGTGGAACCACATGAGCAGATAAATGTAAAAATACATGGCAAAATAATCACTCAACAAAAAACTGTTTATAGCAGGAGCTTGCTTAAAAAGCAAAATAAAAAAACAAATGTGAACTCCACATAGTTATGTGACTTGTATGGCTTTGTATAAATGAAACTTTTAAACAAAATATCATTTAGTTCTACAAAAGTTTAACATGTCATTTAACACAAAAGGGTGATTCTTCCTCCTATTTATTGCATTCACCTTTCTTGTTTTTATGGAAAAATAAAGCATCGTGAAGCAACAGATGGGAGCATTTTGGTACATCATCTGATAAAGCATTCAATCAATAGAAAGAAAATTCATCTTCTAATATCTGTTTTATCCATTTCAGGATCACAGGTGAGGTGTAGCTTTATCCTAGCACTCGGCAGATGCAAGCCAGAGAAACTCATGTTGTATAAGATGCCAGTCCACTACATGGCTGAAAAACATATACACAGGCATACAAAGTCACCACATACTCACCTCTGGTTAATTTAAATGATATAAACATTCCACATACTGCATGCATTTGGAATGTCTGAGGAAACAGGGTCACTTGTCAAAACCCCACAAAGACAGAGACAGGTCACGCAGACTTCACACAGAAGATAACCCCATCCAGGAACTGAAATGGAGAATGAAGCAATGTAAGACAGCAACACTAACAGCTGAACCACCGAGTTGTATAGTCATTGTCAAAAAGCCAAAAGAACAAAACGGAAACAAAAGGGAGGGAGCTCTTACTGCACAGAAGACTTCTCTTTCAATGAGTCACTACTATGGTGAGTATACTCACCATAATAGTAAGCATTTCACGTGAGTGTGTTACTAAGCTTCAGAACAGCCATCTATGCCACAAGTCCTAAGATACGGTCAGTAAATCTGGCACTAACACCACAAGTCAAGGCAGAAGTAGACAGCCCACAAACAATGGTGTTCTACTATAGACATGGGTGGGGGGTGTACAAAGGTACTACATGATTCTACAGAGTCATCAAACAATACATCAAAACAGCAGCAAAATGCACTCTGATTAATTCATAAGAAGACAAAGATTATGCAGTAGAGTGAAGCAGTCTGAAAATTCACTACTGCACTTGAATGTACACTCCAAAAGCTTCCCAATAAAACAGGTACTAACACAAGTTGACAGTGTGGCACTCAGGGAATTCTATATATGGTTGGGAGGGGGGCCTAATTAGTAAAGTGTTTACCTTACAAACGTGCAGGGTTTGAGTCTCACAAGGGCTAATTGGCTAGGATTAAAATGGCTCGCAAGGGGAATTAACTTAGTACTAACCTATGAACCTATATTCAATGCCAGATTAAAGTGCTGCCAGAATTTTTTTTGAGTGCATCTTTTAACCATTCAGTATTTCAATTCTTTGTTTGTTTTTTTAAGTACTGACAGCACTTGTTCATGTCTTTCTATCCTACAAATGTTCACTACCTAAAACATTGCAGATAATATGGAGCCTATAGAGAAAGTACAGTTGTGTACACTTACCATAAATGTAGATGTTTGAGTGTATTCACTGTTGCAGCCATTACATTTGGGTTAATCTGCTGGCTGGTTACCCTCAGTTGGCCTGAATAACAAAGTCTTGGGTCCTGCGTCGGTTGCTGTCTCCTTTTCCATGACGTCAGGTTGTCAGGGGTATAAAACATGCAGCCGACGCCATTTTAATCAGTTTTTCTTGCCCCAGATGTCAGGTGCCCCCCAAACGGGGAGCAAAAAAAAACAAAACAAAAACAAAGCATATATATATATATATATATATATATATATATATATATATGCGCATGTATTTTAGAACACAAAAAAATTACCTTCAAATAAAAGCAAATACACCACAAAGGCTTTTGAGCATAGTGAAGGAAAGAAGAGATATAATAGAGAAGAAAGGGGGCTGGCGGGTGGGTAACCTGGACTGCAACAGTGAATACAATCGAACATCTACATTTATGGTAAGTATACACAGCTGTACTATGTTCTTCGTGTTTCACTGTTGCAGTCATTACATTTTGGTAGAATCCCAAAGCTATGGATGGGAGGATTAAATTAAACAGCATTAGGAGCAGCTATAAGGCCTTGCAGGACTGCAGTGGCAAAGCATGCCCTGGAGTTAGAAAAAGAGAGGTAAATGGTAATGTTTTGTGAATGTATGAACTGAGCTCCAAGTAGCAGCTTCTAGAATGTCTCTGGTAGGAATCCCTCTGAGAAAGGCTGCAGAAGTAGAAGCAGCCCTGGTGGAATGGGATCTACCATGGTGCATGTAGCAGAAACTAATACAATGGCTTATCCATTTTGAAATAATCTGCTTTGATATAGCCTTCCCCTCTGTTCCTGCAGCAAATGCCACCAGTAGTTGCTCAGACTTTCTTAGAGATTTTGTCCTGTTTAAGTAGAATCTTAGTTGTCTGTGTACAGTCAATGAATGCAGAATTTGCTCCCCCTTGTTCTGCGGATTTGGGAAAAAAGTTGGCAGGTGAACGGTCTGGTTAAGAGCCACACTGGATACCACCTTAGGCATAAAAGAAGGATTGGTCCTGAGGGCCACCCTGTCAGGGCAAAAGATAATGAAATGCTCCACTACCATGAGAGCCTGTAGTTCTGAATCCCTTCCTGCTGAAGTGACTGCTAAAAGAAAGGCGGTCTTCCAAGAAAGAAATTTTATGTCCGGAGTAGCAGCTGGTTCAAAAGGAGGTAGGGTGAGAGTTTTTCCAGCACAAAACTGAGGTCCCATGTAGGAGTCTGTGCTCTCCTGGGAGGTCTTAAATTTTTGGCCCCTCTGAGGTACTGCTTTAGCAGCAGATGAGAAAAGAGAGGAGGCTCTGTGTTGTAATGAGCCGAGATGGCAGAGGCATGGATTTTTATTGAAGAAAAAGATAGGCCCTTGTGAAGCATCTCAGTTAAATATTGCAAAATCTGAGGAATATCGGGCTTTGCTTTGTTTATTCCTTGTGCTTGGTTCCAAGCACAGAATCTCTTCCATTTATCAGCATAAGATTTTCTAGTACTAGGCCTTCTAGCCTCCAAAATAACATCCATCACAGGTTTACTGAGAGATGTGATTGGTGAAATGAGTTGATTAACCATGCTGCAAGATTCAGAGTTTGGAGCAGAGTGTGCAGAATTTGATAGTTCTGCTGAGACAGTAGATGAGGTGTTTGAGGCAAGTACCACGGAGGAAGGTGTGACATATTCCTTAGAAGCAGGTACCATTGTTGGCGAGGCCAGTCCGGAGCAATCAGAATACTTTTTGGTTTTTCCTGTCTGATTTTTAGTAAGACCTTGGAGAGTAGAGGCAGAGGGGGAAAGGCATAGACTGATAGGTTTTTCCAGCTGAAGGATACAGCATCCACTTTCCAAGCTTTTTTTGTGATGAGTTCTTATGCAGAATTTGTCCAACTAATAGTTTTGGGGAGAGGCAAATAGATCTAATGTCTGGGCTCCCCCATTTTAGTGTCAACATGCTTAAAGTTTGTGGATCCAGTTTCCATTCATGTGGGTCCATAAGATTTCTGCTTAGGTCGTCTGCCAGAGTATTTTGCTTTCCTGGCAGGAATTGAGCTTGAAGATGTATTTGGTAAGTCAAGGCTGTGTTCCACAAGGCCATGGCTAGTCTGCAAAGGGGGTAGGAGTGAGTACCCCCCCCCCGCTTGTTTATGTACCACATAACTGTGGTGTTTGTCCTGGATGAAGGAAGTCCTTGAAGGCTGTCAGAGCATTCTGTACAGCTAGCATTTCTTTCTGGTTGATATGTAGATGCATTTGATTTGGGCTCCATTTGCCCTGAATGCATCTCCCTGCCAGATGGGCCACCTGAGCATAGCTTGATGCGTCTGTAGTCAGGGTTTGGGTGGCAGGGGGTGGAATGAATGACAGTCCCTTGTTTTGGTGACATGCCTCTGCCCACCAAAGGAACTCCTGTTGCAGGCAGGGAATGAGAGGAATCATTATTTACAGGCTGTGACAATGTTGACTCCATAAGCTTTATAGGTACCACTGAAGTTTCCTCATATGCAGTCTTGCATATGGAATTAGTAGAATGCAGGATGCCATGAACCCCAAAGCCTGCAGAATTTGTCTTGCAGAAAGCTAGGTTTTTGTTGCCACTTGTTTGAAATATGTTGTCAATTGAATTTGTTTGTCTGGCGTGAGGTAAGCCATCTGGGCAGTTGTATTCAAGCTTGCACCCAGGGATGTAATTATTTGAGAGGGTACCAGTTGTGATTTATTTTCGTTTATGGTGTACCCTAGGCATGTTAGAAGCCTTTTTACAAATGCCAGATGTTGAAGAAGTGTGTCCTTGTCCTCTGCCTGTATGAGACAATCATCCAGATATGGATAAATTTGAATGTTTCTTTGTCTGCAAAATGCAATTATTGGTGCCAGGCACTTTGTGAAGACCCTGGGCACAGTAGATAAGCCAAAGGGCAGTGCAGAAAACTGGTAATGCAAATAACCTGCTTTGAAGCGGAGGTATCTTCTGCAAGATTCCCTGATTGGGATATGCAGGTATGCCTCTTAAGTCTAGATTTACCAACCAGGCATTCTTGCCTAGCATAGGCAGTAGCTGTTGTAGAGTCAGCATCTTGAATTTTGGAATGTCCAGGAAAGTATTTAGAATGGATAAGTCCAGAATTGGACTCCATGATTTTTCTTTTCTGGGTACCAGGAAAAGTCTTGAATAAAACCCTTGTCCTTTTTCCTTTTCTGGTACTGGTTGAATAGCCCCCATTTCCATGAGGGACTTGACTTGTTTCTGGGCCTCTACCCACTGATTTGGTGGCAGATCTGGCCATCCATTTGGAAATGGCAACGCGTGGAAATGAAATCTGTACCCCTGGGATACTATGTTTAAGACCCACTTGTCCTGGGTAATTAGATGCCAATTTTGAGCATGAATTGCTAGTTTTCCCCCAATGGGGCTGCCAAAAGATAAGTGCTTGGAGATGGCAGGGGAAAGTCACTGAGACCGTTTACTGTAGGGTGGTGTTTTGCTACCTTCTGATTTGGAGGTGGAGGCACCCCATTGTTTTGTCCTGTAAGATCCTTGTGAATGAAACCTGGAGCCTTTGGAGTGTCTGGGTTTGACCTGAGCGGCTCTGTTGGACACTGGAAAGGACCAATTCTTAGTAGGCCAGTGCCTACTGAACCTGGGTGACTGCACTTGCAAGAAATCTTCTACAGTTTGCATAGATTTAGCTTTGTCCTCCATCTTTTTTAAAACCTCTTCTGCTTTATTACCAAACAGACTGTCCTGCTGTAAAGGAGCATCCAACAATTTAGCTTTAACATGATCAGGCAGATTTTGCTCCTTAAGCCAAGCATGCCTTATCACATATCCAGTTACGGTGGCCCTGCAAGAGGCCTCCAAAGAATCAAAACCACATTGCAAAGTATGCTTTCCAACTTGTTCAGCTGAATGCAATAAGTCCTGTAACTCTATTTTCCACACAATCAGAAATCAACATCATTTTCTGTTTTAGTAAGCCCATAGCATGCTGTTGATATTTAAGCATATGAAATTGGCAGTTTAAAGCCCTGATTGCCAGGGTTGCAGATGTATAAACCCTTCTTACCCTATCTATCCAGCGCCCTGGAGTCTCTATCTCAAGGGGTAGGATTTTTGGTTGTAGAAGCCTTAACACCCTTGGGACCCTGAGAAATAGTTTCAGGGTCAGCAGCAGGATTTTTGAAAAAAAAATTTGTGGGAGTCAGGAACCCTGTAATATCTGTCTGGCTTACTAGGAGCTGGAGGCAGGGAATCAGGAGCAATGCTGGATTCTGAGAAAACATCAACCATGTCTAAAACAGGAGGTATAGCCAAAGGCCTATGCTGAGGAAGGAGAAGAAAATCCCTAAGCCTCTTTTTAGATTCTGAAAAGTCCTGACTCTCGCAATGAAAATGTTCCCTTAAAGTATGCAAAGTCTCTCCAAAAGAAAAATCCTCAGGAGGAGAAGAAGTGATGGATTCCTCTGCATCAGAGTCCTCAGACGGTGGAATAGAAAATTCCTGATCAGAAGAGGAATCAGAAGAATTGGAAACCTGATCTGAAGATTCATAATCAGTGCCTTGCCTAGGCCTCTTAGCAGGGGGTGAAGGGGTTTGGAACCCCTGATCAAGGTAATTAAATCCTCAGCCATTTTGATCATTTGTTTTTTAGGCATAGGGGCATGCATCAGTTTTTTAGACATAAAAGTAGGTTTTGGCCTTGTTTTTGATGATGGCGTTGGTTTAATATACAAATGTTGAGGCCTGAAAACACCCTCAGAAGCCGGTGCCTGCTCAGCGGCTCCAGACCCATCCAAGGAAGAGACATCAGTGGGTTCAATACTTGGAGATTCTCGCGGCATACCGGACTCAGAATGGGTCTCGGTAGAGGCCTGTGACTCAAAAGTAGCAGACATCAGGGGCTGCAAAAGCGCCTCACTGAGTACTGGTGAACCGGCGACTGGCTTGGGAGAAGCTTTGTCATCTGTTTTGGACCTTGACGGTGTGTCTCTGTCTTTTTCCTTGCGTTTTTTCTGAATTCCAGTGGTCGGATTGCTAACTGATGACATTTCAGGATAGTTAAATCTTGAACCAAAGTATTTAGAAGCAAAAATGTACTGATGCTTAATAGTGCGTTGGTTAAATTTAGCACAAAACCAATAGCAAGGCAAGTTGTGATCAGGGCTTAGGCAAGGAATACAGTACAAATAAAAATCCTTATGAGGTATTTGCTTCCCATAAGTAATACAATTATTAACTTTTTCTGACATCGGTATGGAGCAAGAAAAAAGTTTACCCAACGAGGTACTTGGCTTTAGTGAAGACTTCGGTTCTGAAACTCAAACTCGAATATTTCAGGAGTCGGCCGACCAGCATTTGCGAATTGCTTCTGCTTTGGGCACTGCGTGGCAAGAAAGACTGATTGAAACGGCGTCGGCTGCATGTTTTATACCGCTGACGACCTGACGTCATGGAAGGAGACAACCACCGATGCAGGATCCAAGACCGTTATTCAGGCCGACTGAGAGCAACCTGCCAGCAGATTACCCAAATGTAATGACTGCAACAGTGAAACACAAAGAACATCCTAACCCTGTTGATCCAGCACCAAAAACATTACAATACCTTACAGTGGCGTGTAAAATATTCTGATTACTCAATAAATATTGTATAACTCACACAAAATAAATCAAATTGAAAAGTGAAAAGATTGCAAAATTCGCATCAGCCCAACCAAATCACACCCACCATTGCCAGACCACTAAAGAACTAAACTGGCTGGAATTTGGACATTACCTACATTACACACAACTTACCTTTGCTCATAAACTCATTTATAAACCAGAGTGTTGCCCTTCCCTGAAAAATATCACTGAACCTTACGTCCCATCCAAACATCTACGCTCTAACAACAAACACCTACTTAAAGTATCAAAACCAATTAAAAGAGCAGTTAGCTGCCTCTATTCCCATTCCATAACTAAGCTGTGGAACACCCTCCCATCATCAGTTACAGAATTAAACAATCTCCTTTAAAAGAAAACTAAAACAACATCTGACTGATAACCCCAGCTGCACATGCAACACATATCCGCAGCCTCCTTAACCTAGCAAAACTGTTTCACATAGCAAATGTACTTACATATATGTTATGCTGTTAAACCATACGAGTTATCCCTAAATCATTAGTATCATAGTCCACACATCAATACAACCACCTTAACACATTTTCTCTTCTCTGTCACTTTCTATTTTTAATACTACCATTAAATATATGCCACCTATAATCTACTTATTCCCACTAACTATAAGAGTCTAACTATATGTCTTACATTTGAGTTTAACTCTCTAATTCTATCTTTCCCTTTTCTTACTCCCCCTCCCAAAAAAAAAAAAAAAAAAAAAAAAAAAAATTGTGCTGTATTGTTAAATATTTCTAACTGTATAATTTTCCTACATGCTAATTTTCCATTGTTACTGTACTGTGCCTTTTCACAACATATTTCCTGTTTAGACAGTTTTCTGTATTATTTCACTTGCTTTATAAGTAAACTGTCTCCTTACAAATTCATGTAATGATTTTCATGTAACTTGGAACTTTTCTCCCCGGGCCCCCACTGAAAACACGTCTCAAGCCCAGTGGACTTTCCCGGTCAACAAAGGTCAATAATAATAATATTGTTCTTCTTCTTTTGGCTTTTCCCGGTTAGGGGTCGCCACAACGGAACTCCAGTCCGCTAATGATTGGCAGTAGATTTTTACGGTGCCAGCTCGACGCCCAGCCTTCAACAAAGGCACACCCTACGCATGTCTTTCGAATGTCACTCGCCTGAGGGGAGGACATGCAGACTCCACACAGAAGGCGCTCCAGCGAGGATCAAACAGGAGAACCTCTTGCTGTGAGGCGACTATGCTACTGCTGCACAACAACAGGGGCAATAATTCATTTGGACTGCAGGACAGAGACTGCCTTTCCTATCAAATATTGATATCAGAGTACAGGCAGAGAGAAAAATATGGGGATCCTAAGCAAAAGACCAGCACTGGTGGAGTGTTTAGCAGAATCTAGAAAAGAAGCAGCTGTTAAAGGGATAAATAGTACATCATATAAAATACTGCAAAGGCTCTTGTCTCCCCCACAGTGCCTTTCTTAGGCAAGGCTCAAAAGACAAACCCACCTCCATAGACAACACAAAGAAAAAAAAAACTAAGGGTAATGCTGCTCAACGCCAGAAGTCTAAACCTCAAGAATGCACACACTCGAGACTCTCCTCAGTATGGAGAATATCGATATCTGTGCAGTAACAGAAACCGGGTTCAAGGTTCCCGACAGCACCCCAGCACTAACAGGTTATACTTCATACCATGCGTTCCAGCCCCAAAACTCAGACCAAACCACAAAAGGAGGGGAAGTATCCATATTTATCAAAGATACCCACACCTCCAAGTTAGTGGCACTGCACGAAGCATCGGAGACCATCCATGTGCAACTAACAGTGGGCAAAACCGCCTTTCAGTTTGTAGCCTGCTACAGACACAGGAACCTCACTCAGCTTTCCTGAGAACACTGGAGAATATGAAGGTCTCTCCAAACACCATTATATTGGGTGACTTCAACTACCCAAACATTGATTGGGAAAACTACTCAAGCCCAAACACCCACGCCCAACGGTTCCTAGAATTTATAAACTCAAATGCTATGGAACAACTGGTCACCACTCCCACAAGAGGGGAAAACATATTGGATCTGGTCATCACCAACACAGGGTCTCCATGTTCCACACCAGAGATATACCCCTCATTGGTAAGATCAGACCATAAACAAATCTCACTGGACATCCATATTCCGTCCCCACCCCTAGCCAAGGAAACCACGGTGAAGAACTTCTCAAAAGCAAACTTCACACTTCTCAAAACCGAGGTGGAATCCTTCAAAGCACCCAGGCCAGTGGAAAATACAGCCCAAAATGCAGAATCCTTTACAAAAGCATTCTATAGACACCTACAGGAATGCATGGAGCATGCTATCCCAAATAAAATCAAGACTCACTCCTCCAAAGGCAGGAGACCTGTCTGGTGGACCCCAGCCATAAATAAGCTATACAACAGAAGGAGAAAGCTACTACATGATAGAGCAAAATCCCATAAAGGGAAGGCGTCTCTGATCAGTACTAGCAAGAAACTACGATCCCTCATAAAATCATCTAAGGCCAGCTTCGAAAGAAAAATTGCACAAGACACTAAAGATAATCACAAGGCCTTCTTTAGTTATGTCAGAAACCTGGGAGGCAACTCCCAGATATGCTCTGAGTTAGTGCAAAATGACAAAAAAATACACTGAACCCACAGACATTGCCAACATCCTGGCAGAAAGGTTGAGTGCAAACCCCCCCCTTCCCCTCCAAAAGAGCAAATGTCTATCCCAACAGAGTGTAGCCTTCCTGAGATCACAGATGCACAGGTGAGAGCTGCCCTCTCCAAAGCAAAAAACACAGCATCAATGGGACCAGACGGTGTCTCGGGCTGGGTCTTACATGAGCTCCAAGAAGAACTAAACCATCATATAAAGTCACTGTTCAATCTCAGCATTACTACAGGATATGTACTCAAGGAATGGCGTACAGCAACAGTGGTCCCACTCCACAAAGGTGGTGCCACAACAGACCCTGGAAACTATCGCCCTATAAGCCTGACTAGCCTAGTCTGCAAAGCTGTGGAGCGTATCATCATGGAAATCATAAACAAAGACATTGGGAACCTCCAGACACTGGATCCTACCCAATTCGGCTTTGTTAAGGGCAGATCCTGCCTCTTGAACCTGGTCGACTTCTTTGAAACAGTTACCAAAGCCATAGATGAAGGGAAGGTAGTCCACACAGCCTACCTGGACCTTGCAAAAGCCTTCGACACAGTACCCCAACTTGGGCATCATAAATAAGCTCACCAGCTTAAATATCAACCCCCATGTCACAAGATGGATTGCAAACTGGCTCAGGGATAGAACCCACATGGTCAGAATAGCAGATGCCATGTCAGACTCTAAACCAGTTACAAGTGGCGTCCCACAAGGCTCAGTCCTGGGACCTCTCTTGTTCGGTATATATTTCTCCGAGGTACAGGCTAACATGGGTGGACTATGGCTGACCAAGTTTGCAGATGACTGCAAACTGGGTGCTGTAATCGACTCTCTGGCTGACACAAGCATCCTCCAAAAGGGTCTCACAGAGACGGATAACTGGTGCCAGAGCCATGGCCTAAAGCTAAATGCCAAAAAGTGCATAGTCACCCCCTTTGGGAAAAACAAAGTGCCCACAAATTACCACATAGGTGGTAATCCATTAATCTGGAAGAAGTAATTAGGGACTTGGGGACCCAAGTAGATAGCAATCTCTCCTTTGACAATCACGTTGCCAAAGTGGTTAGAAAGACCTTTTATATAGCCCACCTTATCACGACAGGGTTCACATCTAGATCAAGAGAGGTCATTGTGCCCCTCTACTCATCACTTATCAGGCCCATAATTGAATACAATGCCCCATTTGGGATGTACCTTACCAGACACCTGCAGCAACTGGAAAGACCCCAAAAGTACCTCACCAAGAGGATCAAGGGGCTCAAACAGATGCCCTATGCAGTTCGGAGAAAGAAACTCCAGCTCTACTCAGTTGCGTACCGCCTACTCAGAGGCGATCTGTGTCTGACATATAAGGCCATGTCCAACCCAGAATTAATGGACATGCTTCACCTCAGGAAAACCAAATCCCTTAGAGCTACACGCTCCAGGGACTTGAACCTCAGCACAGAAATAAATAGGACATGCTGGAAGGACAGATTCATATCCCAGGGGCTCCCCTCACTCTGGAATAAAATCCCAATCCATGTTAGGCAGAGCCCCTCACTGACCCTCTTAAAGAGGAATCTTGAAGAATGGATGGGAGATCGTAAGTTTACCCCTGGGATCTCTTCTGTGTCCCTGCTTGACAGAGGTACAGTAAACTAACCTTAAAAGGGCTACCTTCTGTGACCTACTATACAGAGGCACAGTCAACTAATCTAAAAGGGTGGTGAAAGCCAAACACACTCTGGCTAGGCTTATAAATGCCCTAGGACAGATAGCCTAGTATCAACCTATGAACCTATGAACAAAGTCTAGAAGATTTAGGATCTTTGATCGGAAGTGTTTACATGGGAATTTTTATACCCCAAGTAGACTTTAAAGCATTATTCCTCATATAGACAAAAATGTTGCAGGTGTGAAGATGAAGGAGGCAATTGGGAACATATTTTGGGGAGTGTAATGAGTTGGCAAACTTTAGGGTTAAGCAAATTGGTATGACTATGGAAATAATTTTTTCGACCTATGATACAGAATCAGAAATGCCTGGACAGAGTAAGGCTTTGCGGTGTCTATGGTGGCTGCCAAAAAAAGCAATTACAAGAAAATGGAAAACAAAGTCTATACCAACTGTACTAGAAGTAGTGAATACAATAACAGAGACAAAACAACTGGAAATGGGATCTTTAGAAAAAGGTAGGGGTAAATTACATAGAAAATGGGAATTATGGAAACAATACAATCAGAATAATGTTTTGAAGGAGGAATGAGGTTTAAAAGAATGCAGAATTTGAATGAGCTATGTAATGTTTGACTGACGATTGGATACATTACAAGTGTGTATGTTTGCAAATAAAAGTATGGTTTATTTTCATTTATATAAATGTATGACTGCCTGTCATAGGTGATCATTTAATAAAGCAGTTTCTTGTTGAAAAAAAAAAAAAAAAAAAGGAAAAAAGGATTTCTAGACTTTGTCAATGCAAATGCCATGGAGAAACTAGTCTGCATTCCCAATAGGGGTACACACAAATATCCTAGACCTGGTACTCACAAATATGGGGGAGTGTTGCACCCCCCAACCAAGTGTAATACCTTCAGTGTTTAGATCAGATCACAAAGTGGTCTCCTTTGAAATAAATAATAAGCTAGAATACTTTTCTAAGGCAAACTACCTCCTACTAAGCGACGGCATAGCTAATTTCCAAGCTCCCCAAGCCAGAAAACATGAAAGCCTATGTTCAGGTGTACACAAAAGCCCTGTATGACCATATAAAAAACTGCAGAGAAATGGCAGTACCAGACCAAAATAAGGATAAGACAATCCCCAAAAACAAGCCACCATGGTGGATCCCTAATGTAAATAGGTTGTACAACAAAAAGAAAGAAAATCCTGTCTGGAAGCTAGACAGAATGTGCACAACAGAGCAATAACTCACTCATTACTCTAAACAAGCAAATCAGGGGGACTAGTAGAATCTTCAAAAGTGAATTTTGAGGCAAAAATATTCTCCCAAACTAAGGATAACTAGAAGGCATTTTTCAGTTATGCCTACAATCTTAAGGATGACACCCACTAATTTGCACAGTTAGTTGTAGATGGCACACCTATACCCAGAGAGAAGATACAGCAAATGCGCTGACTGCTAAATTCAGCTCAAATTTCACCCCTCAATCACCTCCGGTTACCTGTGAAGAAATACCCTCCACCATTCCTCTACCAGTTATCACAAAACAGCAGGTTGCCACTGTGCTCTCTAAAGCTAAAAACATGGCTTTGATGGTCCCAACAATATCCCAGGATTCCTCCTAAATAGTTTGAAACATGACCTATCAGCCCCACTAGGATCTCTATTTAACCAAAACCTCCAGACTGGCTTTTTTTTGTCACAACACCTCTGTTGAATTATCACTTGTGAGAGGTAGGCAAATGTACATTTATATGTAAGTAATCAAACTATATTAAACATTATACTTCACATATATTGCTATACACATCATATAACTTAAGCAACATTACATGAAGAAATCTTACAATGGACCACAGTTAATCTTCCACAAGAACCATCCTTCTAAGTGACCTAAATACTGATTGGTTAGCCTGCAACACTAACCACCCCACTAACCATATGAATCTCTTTGGCTTCTCCCAAGTTATCCAAGAACATACTAGAATAGACCAAAAAAAAAACCTTAAACAGTCTATACTAGACTGGACAATAGTCAAGTGCCCCAAACAAAACTACCAGACTGGATGCCTACCAGACTAAGTGACCACCTCCACACATTCCACCTATGTAAACACACTAATGTATCCAAGCTCATAGTTTATAGACGAGTCAAAGATGATCGCACACTAAATATACAGGTCCTTAACCAGATTCTAAAACAAAGCAACTGGGAACCACTTCGAACCCTAACCTTGGACCAGGCCGTCGACTACTTCAACAGTACTCTCATTAATGTCCTTAATACAGTCGCACCCATTAGAAAAATTAGAGTCAAAACAAACTATGCCCCATGGCTCAATAGGGACACAAGAGCCCTACTAAAGTCTAGAGATAAGGCTTGGAAAATCTGGAAGAGGGAAAATACTATCATATCAAAGAACTACCAACAACTTAGAAATCAGGCCAAGAAACTAACCAAACTTGATAAACAGAATAATTTCCTTAGTGCCCAAAATAAACACTCTAGAGATCCCCAAAAGTTTTGGCATGCCATCAATTCTCTGCTAAAACCTGGAAAAACAACCACTCCCAGCTCCACCAACAATACTAATGACAGCCTCCCAATTCAATCACCACTTTACAGAATCTATCCCAACACTGTCCTCCCAACTATCCAAAAACATCCATTTAAATATCCCAAACAAATGCCCTCATAACATCCCCTCCTTTACTCTCACCTGTTCTGTCCTCTACTAATAAAACAACTCCTCCAAAAACTGAAACCTACCACCCTTGCTGCTGACAATCTACCTGCCAACTTCCTAAAAATAGCTGCTGAATCCTTATCTTACCCTGTCGCCATCATTATCAACCACTCTATACAGGAAGCCTATATCCCACAATCATGGAAAGCATCAATATATTATTACTCTTCATAAAGGTGGCAATTCCTATAATTTCTCTAATTATCACCCCATAGCCATTCTATCTCCCTTATCTAAACTACTCGAGAAATGTATTCACATTCAAGTCATGCAATTCCCGAACTCACACAACCTCATCTCCTCCACTCAACATGGTTTCCGTCAACACCACAGCACAACAACCGCTCTCCTCTTTTACCAACCTGGTTAACCAACACAGAAACAAAACTTTGCATCTGCTATGTTCTTAGACCTCTCAAAAACATTTGACATGGTCTCACATTCCCTACTATTAGATTCCCTAGCCTCCCTGTCCTTCACCCCTCTGACAATTGCTCGATTTAGAAGCTACCTGTCTAACAGGTAGCAATCTGTCCAATGGCAAGGAATAATTTCTCCTTTACTTCCAACTACCATAGGCGTACCTCAAGGCTCAATATTAGGCCCACTTTTCTCCATATTCACTAAATCTCCATACCTCCACCCAGCATGCTATCCTCATACAGTACACAGATGCTTCGAATCTGCTCTGCACCATCACTCGCCACCCTACAACTCGCTCAGGAATCCTTTAGCTCTGTGGAAAACTGGATTACTCAGATCCAACTTATCCTAAACCTCAACAAGACTAAATTGCTTCTTTTCATCCCCAACAAATCCATACCTATCCCTCCAGCCTTTACTATCACTTCCAAAAATGGTACTATCACTCTCTCTGACCACACCAAACTCCTGGGTGTAGAAATTGACAAAAACCTACACTTTGATGTCCATATTTCACAAACCATCAAAAAGTCCATAAAAATCGGCACACCATACAGGCACAAAAACTCTCTCTCAACTCAGGCCCGGATCACCCTAGCCCAAACTCACCTATTGTGCACTTTAATGTATGCAGCACCAAGTCTTACCCAGATCAAAAAGCATGATCTCACTAGACTGGAGACATGTTATAATCAAATTGCAAAGTTCGCTAACAACTCCACCTTCAGAACCCATCACTGTCAAGCACTAAGGGAACTACAATGGCTAGAACTTCCCCAGCTACTCAGTTACCAACAGCTAGTCATTGCCCACCAACTCTAAGCCACCTACTCACTCTATACATATCAAATTGTCCCCTTCACTTTAACAAATCCCTCCTGTGTATATCCACAGGTAACAACACTGCTGGGAAAGCACTAGTCTCTTATAACATAGCTAGACTCTGGAATAACCTCCCTCCTGCTTTGAGCTCTGCCTCTACTACTATGCTGCTCAAAAACTCTCTCAAATCTCACTTAATGAATACCTGGCTATGTCCATGCATCACTTAACTTTCACTGTGGCTACCACCATAGACTGTTTCCTCTCCCATTACACTTATTCTATATATGCTACAGTTTTAAGAATCTTTATCAGATGACGTTTCAAATATAACTACATGTTTTTATCAAAATTGATGTTTTACTGTATTTGTCTCAAATTGTTGAATATATGACTGTATTCTTATGTGTTTAAATATTCATGCTTATGTTAATTACTGTGGAGCTTTTCTCCCTGGGCCTCCGCTGTAAATGGACATATGCCCAGTCAGACTATCCCGGTAAACAAATGTAAAATAAAATAAAAATAAAAATTTCCTTAGAGTCCTGCAACCAAAATCCCAGACTCTCGTTATTTCTTGAGCTTCTCCCCTCTTTCATCATCATCCCTTTTCCACTTTGAATTATAGTTATCTACTTGTGTTATTGTGTATAGGACCCTTAACTGTGTAGCTCTGAAATAAGCCTTCAAATTGGGTAATCCAATCTGCCCTGTTCTACTGAAAGAATCAGATTATCCCACTTGACTCTTGCCACCTTCCGCTCCCAGATAAAGTCCTTCAGCTCTTTCTTAGTTTCTATCCACAACTTCTCCTTTGGTTGATAAAAATGTGTATGACCTGTATACAAGACTGAAGGGACTAAAAATATTTTTGACTGCTTGTATCTTACTAGCCATATCCGTATAACAAAGCCTCCATTTTCTCAATTTTTTTATCTTTTATTTAGTCTCTTCTCACATACCCTTAAGCTGCCACACCAGAATCATTTTTAATCCATACTCAAATAGTTCATTTTATCATGCCCCCAAAAATATGGATATTGATGAACCAATTTGTGTATGGGTACATAATTTACTGCTATTGCCTTTGTTTTAGCTTCATTAATTTTATATCCCAAAAAGATTTGAAACTTGTCTCAAAATGTTCCACAACACTAATGTCTCTTTCTGGTTTTGTCAGGTATAAAATAATATCAGCAAATACAGCAACCGGTTCTTGACTGCCATACCAGTTATATCCTTGAATTTCTGAGTCTCTTATTTTCTTTGCCAGTGGTTCCAAATATAATGCAAATAAACAAAAGGGAAAGAGGACACCCTTGCCTGTTTTCTATGCTCAAACAGAAATTACAAGAGAGGGCCCCACACCCAGTTTAATTTTTGCCTCCAATCCCTCATATATTCCCCTAATAAACCTTATAATTTCTTCAGGAAATGCAAATGCTTCCACTGCCCTGGTTATAAAGTCCCAGCTTACTTTGTCAGATGCTTTCTCTGCATCAAAACTCACCAACAACAATGGTATCTTCTTACATTCTGCTTCCCTCTGGATCATCAGTGTTCTGTTAATGTTGCCAAATGTTTGCCTCCCCCCAGCAAAACCACATTGATGCATATCTATCAATTAATTTTGGCATTACTTTTGTCATTCTTTTAGCCATTACGGGCATGGACACTTTATAATCATGGTTTAGCATTGAAATGGGTCTGTACGAAGTTGGGTCTGATGGACCTTAACCCTCTTTAGGTATTACAGCTACCACTGCTTTCCTCCAGGATGTTGGTACTTCTTCTCTTAAAATACTGTTAATTTCCTAGCTTCCAAACTTCCACAGGAGTACCATCTATTCCTGGGCACTTTCCTGTAGATTGGTTATACATCACAATTTTTATCTCAGCTCCTCCTATCCTATCCTAACCATTAGTAGTTGAGGCTTATCTACCTCTAACCTTGGCATATTTAATTCTTCCATAAATATTTCCATTTGTATCTTTTGGATTTCCATATTTCTCTGCTTTATACAAACTTTCATAGAATTCCCAAAATATTTTTAATACCTCTACAGGATGTCTTGCTACCTTTCTTGTTACAGGCTACCTAACCTCCAGACTGGCTTTGTCCCTGGGGAGTGGAGGACAGTAATGCTCATCCCTCTGCATAAAGGGGGACCCATCAACAGACTCGGGTAATTACAAACCCATAAATTTGACTGGTCTCATATGCAAGGCTAGGGAAAGAATAATCATGGACTTGATAAACAATGACATAGGAAATTTCCAGACACTGGTCCTAATCTATCTCAGTTTAGTCAAGGGCAGGTTATGCCTGCTTAACCTGGCTGAGTTCTTTTACAACATCACTAGGGCCATGGATGAGGGTAAAACAATGTATACTGCCTACCATGACCTGGCTACAGTATATGACAGAATTCCCCACTCAGGCGTTATAAATAAACTCACAAAAATGGGCATAAACCTTGCATCATCAGGCAGACAGCCAAATGGCTCACAGACAGGATACATGTTGCTACAGTGAGGGAATCCAGATCCAGCAAGAATCCAGTTACTAGTGGTGTACCACAGGGCTCTGTCCTGCGACCTCTCCTGTTTAGAATATACTTCTCTGAAGTCAAGGCTAATGTAGAAGGGTTCTGACTGATCAAGTTTGCTGATGACTGCAAGATGGGGGCAATCACTGAAACCCCCCAACAATGCAGACATCCTTCATAAAGGTCTCACTCAGACAAATGACTGGTGCCAGAGCCATGGCCTAAAACTAAATGCAAAAAAATATATAACTATACCCTTTGGAAGGTCAAATACCCTTGCAAGCTATAACATTAATAGCACACCCCTACGAGTGGGCCCAGTGGTGACAGATCTATATCCATGGTGGTAAGGAAGTCCTTCTATGTGGCACAGCTTAGAAATAAGGGCATGGGATCCAGATTCAAGGAGACTACAGTCCCACTGTACTTGGCCCTTAGATGAATAATCAAGTACAATGCACCTTTCAGAATGTACCTGATCAGGCACTTACAACTAGAGCAGCCTCAGTGGCTCCTTACAAAAAAACAACAGGGTTTAAACATGCCCTAAGCAGGCCAACTAAAAGCCCTATCCCTTTACTCTGTCTCCTACTGACTATTAAGGGGTGATCTATGCCTAACCTATAAGGCACTCTCAAATTCAGCACTGACGGAATGGTTACATGCTCACAAAACAAATTGCAGGAGGATTACCTGATCCAGGGATCTAACCTTGGTCTGTGATGTGAACAAAACATGCTGGAGAGAGAGATACGTGTCTCAGAGTACCCCTTCTCTGGAACAGGCTTTTCTCCTCAAGTGAAGCACAGCCCTTCACTGACCCACTTCAAATGCAAATTGGATCAATGGATGGGGAATCGTAAACTCACTCTTGGGGTGGCATCCATGTCCCTTATGGATAGGTGCAGTCTGTAAAATATTCAAAGGAGCTGGCACAAATCTAAGCAGTCCTCTAGCTCTTGCAGCTCGATAATTGGGTAAAATCTGGGTAATGATGGCTAGGCCTGTAGGGGCTCTTGAGAGCCTAGTAATCTCCTATGAACCTAAGTAACCACATGCAGGCTAATGTTCAAATGCCATACAATCCAACACCAACTATGACAGGCATACCTGGGCAAGAGGATGTTTAATCTAAAGAAGTACTGAGAAAGCCATTATTTTTCCCAGTCTGTCACTAACAAGATTGCTACCAACACTAAATGAAATGAAAGATCTGATCTGAGTGAGAAGAGATGTTTATTTATGCCTGCAGTTCTTATCACAAGAATGCTGGATACACAAGTTCTACCTGAAAACATGCACTGGGTAGTAAATATGAGACACTGAAAGTTTATCCAGTAAATTATGTGAAAGGCTACTGTTCTGGGTAAGTACTCTTTTTTTTTTTTTTTTATTGTGAATACTAATGCTGAGGTTTGGAATACAAAGAATGCAGCTCAAATTTGCACATCAGTTAGTCTGTTAACAAAACTAAAAATTTTGAAAATAATGAATTATGCGAGTTTGATCAGTTCACAACACCAGCCTTGTTTGGCATATACTTCTCAGAATTCCAGGCCAAAACGAAGGGGCTGTGGCTAACCAAGTTTGCAGGTGACTGCAAATTAGGTGCTAATAACATAAATGTGAGTGCTTCAACTACAACCACAGAATTACTAAACTAGAAGTGAATGCTCAGAAAAGCACAAGGTTCCTCAAAATAAACAGTGTCAGGCGACCAAAATATAAAGAGACTAATACAAACTAAAAAAAAGAATAAAACCAATTTCTACATGCAACAGATTAAATGCTTTCATCCACTTGTAATGTGGACTTCATCAGAATGGATAGAGTGTGCTTTGCTGAACGTTCACTTCTAGTTTAGTAATGTTGTGGTTGCAAATTAGGTGCCATCATTGAATCCCCTAGCGATGTCGGTGTACTTCAAAAGGGGCTTAACACAGACCAATGATTTGTGCCAAAGCCATGACCTTAAACTAAATGCTAAAAAAAATGCATCATTCACTTCGGTAAAAACAATGTCCCTGCTGCTTATAAAATAAATATTACACTAAGTACCACTTCAGTAGTGAGAGACATTAGAACACAAGTTGAGTGTGACCTCAGCTTTGACCACCACGTGTCTACTGTGGTGAGGAAGGAATTCTACGTTACTCACCTGATTTGCAAAGGCATCGCCTCAACAGCAACACAGATTATAACTCCCCTGTACTCGACCCTCATCAGGCCTATTATTGAATGTAATGCTCCCTTTGGTATGTACTGTACCAGACACCTGCAGCAACTTGAGAGACTTCAGAGATTTCTAACTAAGAAAACTGAGGGTCTCCAGCACATGTCTTATATGGACAGACTGAAGTCACTGTCACTGTACTCAGTAGCGTACAGACTACTCAGAGACGACTTATGTCTGGTTTACAGGGTTATCTCTAACCCAAATATAATGAAAAATTTGCAAATTCATAAGTCAAATGGGACTAGAAGTACCTGTTCCAGGGACCTCAATTTAGCCTGTGACAAACAGGACCTGCTGGAGAGGTAGATACATCTCTCAGAGGTCAGAGGTTGCCACTCCTCTGGAATATGCTTCCAATCCACATCAAGCAGAGCACCTCCATGACCCTGTTAAAGTGGAACCTGGATGACTGGGTGACAAACAGTAAATTTCTCCCAGGGATTGCCCCAGCTTCTCTCCTGGACAAGGGTAGTCCTTGGCAGAAAAACCTTGGGCATAGACAATATCTCTCATCTAGTACTATATTGGGATTTAACAGCTAGGCTTATAAAGACCCTCTATAGTCAATAACCTAGTAACATTCTATGAACACATAATGCAAGTGGCATATTTATTTTCTGACCCTAGTTTCAGGACAGATGAACACTACATTATAAGGAGAGGGCTGCATATATGGATTATAACTTCTACATTTAAAAATGAATCTAATCGTTTGATAATTAGTAAGGCATATAAAATATGGCAAGGCAACTACAGGAATCAATCACAGGAGGTTAGAAAAGACTGGGAAGGGAGACTGGATAAGCAATTTATGAAGAAACAATGGGAGGATACAAGTATAGCTACCAAGCATGCAACAAAGTCCAGAAGATTTGAGACTGCTTGGATAGGTATTTTTATACCCCAAGTAACTCCAAAGAATTTTTTTCTCAGGTAGATGGCAAATGTTGGAGGTGTGATGGGGAAGAAATAGGTAAATGGGAATATATGTTTTGGGAGTGTAATGAGTTGGTAGACTAACAATTCCTTCCTTCCAGACTAATCTATCAGAAATATTTGGTGAGCAAACTGGTTTAACTAAGCAAGTGACTTTTTTTTGTACCTGTGACACAGGATCTAAATTGCCTAGACATAGTAAGGCCTGTTAAGTTTAATTCTGGTGGCTGCATAAAAAGCAATTACTAGAAAATGGAAATCAAAGTTTAAATCAACTGTATTTGTAGAAGTGAATATTGTAACAGAGAGAAAAGAACAAAAAGTGGGATATTTACAAATGGATATGAACACATTTTATAGAAAATTTGAAATTGTGGGAACAATACATGTAAAATAATGTTTTGCAGGAGGAGTGAGGTTTAAGAGAAGGCAGGAATTGATCAACGTATGTAATGTTGAATTGATAACTGGTAAAAATACATGTGATATACTGTACAACTGTGAACATGTTTACATAGTCTGTTTTCTTTTACATAACTGTACGTTTATCTAAATCTTAAGTGACAATTCAATAAAGGTGATAAAAATGATTGTAATAGTTACAGATCACTTTAAATTTTAGTATAAGGATGATTCTAACAAAATATTTGTTTTCATGTTAGTTCAGAGGGAAGTACAATGGTACTTGCATTTAGCAGGATATGAAATGGCATTAACATCTATTTTTTCTGCAATGTTCATTGTCGTACAGATATTTATAATTCATGTTAAGACCATTACTCAATGAGAGGTTTAAGAATGCTTGTATGAAGAACATTTAAATTTCTGTTTACAGAAATGCAACAAAATGTAATGAATGAGATGAGTATCTGTAAATTTAGCTGTATTTGTAAATGTCTCATATTACAAATGATATTGTGTTTTTTTGTGTTTTTTGGAGCTTTTCTCCCCGGGCCTCCACTGAAAATGGACATATATCCAGTTGGATTAGCCCGGTCAACAAATGTAAAATAAATAAATAAAATAAATATGCATATTAAACTGCAAATTATACTGGAAACTCAACAAGAATACAATACAGGATTATATGCTTGTACAAGATTTGCTACCAAAAAGGGGTTTCTATTTTTCTGTTAATAACAATCTACTGTATTGCACAGTAAAGTTTGGAAGATATGGGACTATTGACCACAGGACTAAAGTAAGAAGATTAATGAAGATGAGTGAAGTAATGGACTGATGAAAAGACAACATAAATGCACAATTTTGATTTGTAACTGGAATATGAGAAAGCATTGACTACCTTAATGAATAATAATCTGGAAGAGTACCATGAATGAGAAAACTGATGAAATGACATTATGGTAACAAATTTAAGTCACAACAAATATGTGTTAATCATTAGGGAATTCCAGTATGAATGAATCATACTATATGAGGGGTTCTGCTAATTCTTCTAATGATGCTGTTAAATATAAAAACGGGAAAGAAAGTTCAATATGTAACTTGACAAAGTAGTACAGAAAGCTTGTTATATTATGAAGTATTTACAAAGTGCTTTCTATGATTAATTATCTGAATTAAAATGTCTACATTCAAACAAGTATAAGAACTGCAGAGTAATGCCTCAAGAGTATTAAAATGTGCAGGATGAAAGCTAGATGAACAAACAATGGCTTTTCCACATGTGCTCAGTGTTGTAGATCAGGAAAATCGACTTGGCGCTTACTTTTAGTGTAGCTGTACTGCATAAGGATGTAGTTACTGGAAACTTACATTCTATTTTTTTTAATATTCTTACAACTGATGCTGCTTTGTGTCGTTTTACCTTAATCGTGGTTTGGGAAATATGCATCTGTATTTACACCTGCAATGGGCATTTAGGGCAGCACAGCAGTATGACAGTTAGTGTTGTTGCTTTACAAGTCTTTGTTCTCCAGTTTGGTTTCCAGGTGGGACGTCCTCTGTGCACAGTCAGCATGTTCCCCTCATGGCGACATGGGTTTTCTTTAAGTGCTCCAGTTTTCACCCACATTCCATAGACATGCTGATAGGCTAAATGGACAATCTCCTAACTTGCCAGTAGGTATGCATACAAGTGTCTGCATGCATATCCTGTGATGAACTGGTGTCCTATCCAGGTCTGGTTCTCTTCATTCTAACTACTGTTTGTTGGGATGGACGCCAAACTGTTCCATTACCATGAAAAGGATACAGTGAAGTACTGGGAAATGAATGAATATGTAGCCTTACAGTATCTTTTAGCAGGTGTTTCAGCAAAAGCACTCTGTCAAATGTAAACTTCAGCTAGTGACTTCTTAGAATCAATTTTATTGACAAATGATGTGTACTAATAAATTACAGATTTAGAAGAATCAGTTCAGCTAATGGAGGAAGCTTTAAGTTGTACCAGTCATACTAATTGTATGGTCAGAGACAACATGGACAGACAAAAAAAAAAAAAAATCAAAAAGCACAATACAGGCTTCCTATTGTACAGTGTAAAGCATAACTTGTTCATTGGCAGTACAGGTAATAATGTATGGAATATGGAAATATGTTAAATGCAGTTTAAGTACATAAAACCCCTACCAGCAATTGTCACTCAAATTATTTCCAAGCTAGTCCCTTGCTAATAGAGACTGTCAAAAGTACAGTTTTGTACCTACCATAAATGTAGATGTTCGAAGATCCACATTGCTGCAGTCCTAACACTTGGGTAGTCTGCTGTCCCAGTCGGCCCGAATACCAAAGTATATGGCTGACGTCGGTCAAGGCGCATTAGTCTGACGTCAGGACGTCAGGGTACAAATGCGCATGACCGACGTCATATCCTCAGTCTTTTCTTGCCCCAGATGTCAGAAGACCCTAAAAAGATAAGGCTAAAACCAAAAAACACAACACACTCCTGCACCAAATATATATACAATATATACAAATTTACAAGAGTATAACCTCACCCACACAACCACCCCTAAACACAGAGGGAAGGAGGGAGGATTGGACTGCAGCAATGTGGATCTTGAACATCTACATTTATGGTAGGTACAAAACTGTACTATGTTCTTCATACCACATTGCTGCAGTCCTAACACTTGGGTAGAATCCCAAAGCAGAGGTAAGGGAGGCTGGCAAATCATAAGGAAGCAGGAGATGAGAACATGCCCTGCAAAATAGCCGTGGCAAAACCAGCCCTAGATTTAGAGTAGAGAGGAAGGTGGTAATGCTTAGAGAAAGTATGCACTGAACTCCAAGTAGCTGCCTCCAAAATATCCTTAGTTGCCACCCCCCTTAGAAATGCTGTTGAAGTGGCAGTAGCCCTAGTGGAATGAGGCCTAATCCCAGCTGGAATCTCCTTACCATGATGGGAATAACAAAATGCAATGCAAAACCCAATCCACTTAGAAATAGTTTGTTTTGACACAGGCTTGCCCTGAGAACTCAAAGCAAAAGAAACAAACAACTGCTGAGACTGCCTAAAATCCTTAGTCCTGCTTAAATAATAACGCAACTGCCTGTGTACATCTAAAGTGTGCAAAATCTTTTCCCCTTATTTTGGGGATCTGCATAAAAGGTAGGCAAATGAATAGTTTGGTTTAAAGCCACACTAGAAACCACTTTAGGCATAAAGGAAGGATTAGTGCGTAAAGATACCCTATCCTTATGAAAAATCAGGAAAGGCTCAACCGCCATAAGGGCCTGCAATTCAGACACCCTTCTTGCAGATGTAATGGCTAACACAAAAGCAGTCTTCCATGACAAATATTTCAATTCAGCAGTAGCTGCAGGCTCAAAAGGTTGTAGAGTGAGTTTCTCCAACACAAAATTGAGGTCCCAAGCAGGAGTAGGAGCTCTACGTGGGGGTCTTATATTCTTTGCCCGTCTAAGAAATTGCTTGAACAAAGGATGAGAAAACAATGGTGGGTCACAATCATAGTGAGCTGAAATTGCTGCAGCATGAATCTTAATGGAAGAGAAAGACAAACCTTTGTCCAATAACTCAGTAAGATATTGAAGAGCCACACTCAAATTTGGTTCAGAAACATCCAAATCCTTTGCTGCACACCAAAATAAAAATCTCTTCCATTTTCCTGCGTACACTTTCCTTGTACTAGGTCTTCTGGCTTCCATAATCACATTCAAAACTTGTTGAGGAAGCTGAGACCTGCCATGGTTCAAAACAGAATATGCCAGGCTGTTAGATGAAGAGAGTGAAGCTTGACATTGAGCAGATGCCCGTCCCTCTGAGACAATAGGTGTGGAATCAAAGGTAAGGGCCATGGAGGCTTCCTTACCAGACTCCTCAGCAATGGGTACCAGTGCTGCCGAGGCCAATCTGGAGCTATTAAAATCATCCTTGGCTTGTCTTGTCTGACCTTTAGAAGTACCTTTGGGAGGAGAGGCAGAGGTGGAAAGGCATACACATGAAGATTTTTCCAACTGAAAGAAAGAGCATCCACTTTCCAGGCTGTGTGATGAAACCTTTTCGTGCAAAACTTTGGCAGCTGGTGGTTTAGTGGAGAAGCGAACAGATCTATGTCTGGAGTTCCCCATGACACTGTCAATGTCTGAAATACATGAAGATCCAGTTTCCACTCGTGGGGATCCATGATTTGCCTGCTTAACACATCTGCTAAGGAGTTCTGTGCTCCTGGCAGAAACCTTGCTTGAAGATTCAGCTGCAAGCTTAACGCAGTCTCCCACAAAATCATTGCTTGCCTGCATAGAGGATAAGAATGTGTTCCCCCTTGTTTGTTGATGTACCACATGACAGTTGTGTTGTCTGTTAGAATCAACACCTGCCCTGGAAGAAGTAAATCCTTGAAAGCCAGTAATGCAAACTGGACTGCTAACATCTCCTTCATGTTGATATGTAGATGCTGCAGTCTGGCAGGCCACTTGTCTTGTATCCACTTTCCATTCAGATGAGCTCCCCAAGCTGTGTCTGAGGCATCTGTCGTTAGAATCTGACTCGCCTCTGGCCGGTCACAGAGAGTCCCTTGTTTAGGTGACATTCCTGAGCCCACCACAAAAATTCCTTTTGAATGCAAGGTATTATTTGAATGACAGTGTCCAAATCCTGGCAGTGCTGTGTCCATACATTTTTGAGATACCATTGTAGCTTCCTCATATGCAGTTTGGCATTGGGAAGTACCAGAATACAAGATGCCATGAACCCTAAGGCTTGAAGGACTGTCCTTGCAGTCAGCCCGGACTGATGAGATAGTTGATGGAAGAGAAAGATTCTTTTGTTTGTCCGGGGTTAAAAAGGCCATCTGGGTTGCTGTATTCAGTCTCACACCCAGAAAGCACATGTCTTGAGAGGGTACTAGACTGGACTTTATTTCGTTCACAGAATACCCTAGGCATCTTAGCACTGCTATCACATATTCCAAATGCTGAAGAAGCACGTCCCTTCCTTGAGCCAGAATCAGGCAATCGTCCAAATAAGGATAGATTTGTATTCCTTTTAGCCTGAAGAAAGCTATCACTGGAGCCAGAACCTTTGTGAATACTCTGGGCGC
The DNA here is from genome assembly GCF_019279795.1 of Protopterus annectens. Lineage (NCBI taxonomy): Eukaryota > Metazoa > Chordata > Ceratodontiformes > Protopteridae > Protopterus > Protopterus annectens. The sequence goes on along the minus strand of NC_056729.1, from coordinate 1,972,200,229 downwards.
AGTAGATAAGCCAAAGGGCAATGCAGAGAACTGATAATGAGAATTCCCAGCTCGAAAACGCAGATATTTCCTGCAAATTAGTCTGATAGGAACATGAAGGTAAGCTTCCTTGAGATCCAAAGTTACCATCCAGTGATCTTTGCCCAGCAGAGGTAAAAGCTGTTGGAACGTCAACATTTTGAACTTGGGAATGTCCAGATAAGTGTTGAGGATAGACAGATCCAAAATTGGTCTCCAAGTGTTCCCCTTTTTGGTACTAGGAACAGGCGAGAATAAAATCCTAGGCCCCTTTCTGGCACAGGAACCCGCTGAATGGCCCCTATTTGGAGCAACAGAGAAATTTGCTTGTGAGCCTCTTTCCTTTGTTGAGGAGGAATGTCTGGCATGCCTTTGAAAGGAGGCAAGGTATGGAAATAAAACCTGTAACCGTGGTGAATGATATCCAATACCCATCTGTCTTGGGTAATTAAACTCCAGTTTTCTTTGAAAAGTGCCAACCTTCCTCCCAAAGGTGCTGCCAGACTAGAAGATTCTGGCAGCTGAAAAGGCAGGTCATTGTGTCTGTTTACGAAAGGACTGACCCCTGCCCTCACCAGAAGACTGAGCAGGTGAACTCCCTGTTCTAGGCCTAAAAGACCCTTGAGCTCTGCCTCTACCACTTCTAGACCTACCCCTAGACTGGGAATCATAAGCAGGATATGTCCACCCCTTGGTAGGCCAATTTCTACTAAACTTCGGAGGCTGAACCTGCAAAAAATCTTTAACAGTCTGCATAGACTTAGCCTTGTCTTCCATTTTCTTTAGAACTGCTTCCACAGGCGAACCAAACAACACATCAGATTGTAAAGGAGCATCTAAAATCCTTGTTTTCACATGCTCAGCTAAATTCTGATCCCTCAACCAGGCGTGCCTGCGAAGAACCGAACCAGTGGCAGCCACCCTCGAAGAGGCCTGCACAGCATCAAAACCACATTGCAAAGAATGCTTACCCACCTGTTCAGAAACATGAACTAAATCCTGCAACTCTTTACACTCAATACCTTCCGCCAAAGCATCTACCTTAGACTTTAATTGTGAAAGGAGATAATTTTGGTATTTCAACATGTGAAACTGGCAATTCAAAGCTCTCATGGCCAAAGTGGAAGAAGTATACACTTTCTTTCCCCATCTATCCAAAGCCCTAGCCTCTTTATCTGGAGGAACAGGATTTTTAACAACAGAAGCCTTAACACCTTTAGGCCCCTGTGAAACAGTTTCTGGGTCTGCCCTAGGACTCTTAAAAAGATACTTATGAGCTTCAGGCACCCTATAATATCTATCCGGTTTAACTGGAGCAGGAGGCAGAGTCAGGGTTCAGAGAAGCCTCTGCAAAAACATCCTCTACCACATCTAGAACAGGAGGTATAGCTAAAGGCCTATGCTGGGGTAGAAACAAAAATTCCCTAAGCCTTTTCCTGGAATCAGAGAAATCCTGACCTTCCCATTTAAAATGCTCCCTCATGGAATGAAGAGTCTCTGAAAATGAAAAATCCTCAGGAGGAGAAGCAGAAGGAGTAGAATCATCTACATCAGAATCAGAGTAAGGGGAATACTCCTGCAAATCTTCAGCAAGACTCAGAAGCATCCGAACACTGCTCAAAACTCCCAAGCCCAGGTTCCACCCTAGGCCTCTTAACAGGAGGGGGCATAGAACCTCTAATCATTGTAATCAAATCTTCTGCCATCTTAAGCATATGCTTCTTAGGTACAGACCCTGAAGAAGTAGGGGTAACTCCTGAAACAAAACCTGGCCTGCCCCTGGGAGAAGCCTTGGAAACAGCAGGGAGGGCCTAACCACCTTAGGAAGGGAGGGAAGAACAGCTACCTGAGAAGCCCCTTCCGCCTGGCCTACCTCCTGAGAGGTCACATCTTGCAGTAATAAAGTCTCTCCCTGGGATTCCAAAGAAATTTCTGGCTGAACCCTGGCTCCACCGAGCCCTCTAAAGAACCGACGTCCGGGACGGACAGTTCTTCCAGCCTAGGCTTTGCTGTTTTGTCCTTGCGCTTTTTTGACGAAGCGGGCGCCGGAGCATCCGACGGCATTTTATAATTACACCGCTTCCCAAAAACTAACCTGGCACAATCTAATCTTCTCTTTATAGTGCGTTTGTTAAATCTAGCACAAGAGCGACAGCCAACAACGTCGTGCTCAGGCCCTAAGCAAGGTATACACAAGGTATGGTAATCCCTATGAGGTATCTGTTTCCCACAAGAAATACAGTTATTCACTTTTCTGACATCCGGTAAAATACTGAGGCAAGAAAAACCAAAATAATCCCCAACGGGTACTTAGCCAACTTGGATTCGGTCTGAAACTCCGACTTCGGAAAATCTCAGAACGCCAACCTGCACTTGCAAAACTGCTTCTGCATCGGACCATGCGGCAAAAAAGACTGAGGATATGACGTCGGTCATGCGCATTTGTACCCTGACGTCCTGACGTCAGACTAATGCGCCTTGACCGACGTCAGCCATATACTTTGGTATTCGGGCCGACTGGGACAGCGGACTACCCAAGTGTTAGGACTGCAGCAATGTGGTATGAAGAACATCAGTAGCACAATGTTATTAAATTAAATGGCTTTTCTACAGATTTCTCTCTATGCTCAAATTGCAAGACTGCATTTACTTCATTAGGAAGTGAAAGGGAATGTATTCGAAATAGCTTAAATAACAAAAGCCAAAAAAAGAAAGAAGCATAGGAAATATTTCTGCAATAAATGGAACTTCTGAACAACATCTTGACATTTGAAAAGACAGTGAAAGAAAGAAATCACAAAATCTAATTACAGCTGAAACAGGTAGCAAAATCCATTTGTCTACAAATATTCTAGAGAAAAAGTGCAACATCTTCCAGTAAACAACTAAACATACCTTCTTACTGATGACTTGTGTGCCCAATGACTAGGGATTTCTGATGTTAAATACAAACAGCATGTAAGAATTCTTCTTTGCCCAGCAATCAACTGCCCCTCTCCCAACCATACCCTTCACCATCCTACTCAGGTTAACACAATCAAATCAGGACTGAACAGTTGGGCAGTAATTCCCCACTCCTACATCTCTCAATTCAATGGCCACTTAAGTTAATTTTTTTAGTCCATGTTTATGAAACTTCATCTATTCATATTTCCAAATTCCTTGCCCGTATATTCCAGCTTTCCAAAATGCACCTTCTCATTCTATCTTATGTCACATATTCCAAACACTAATGTCAAAATAAGTTAAGTAAATAAATAAATGGCATTGAGCACATTGGTTTACCCATCAGCTGGTCCAGAACCTCAAAATACTGATTTGCAGAAGAAAGAAGCACTCAAGTCCTTTAAACCCAGCAGACAGTCTGACTGCGGTGTGAAGACAAATGTCGCTCTTCTGATGTGCATTAAGAAGATGTTGAGGCTTGGCTGTTGAAGTAGTTTATTGTATACAAACACATCAGGATGGATGGCAGGAACATTACCCTTAAATGAACTGACTGACTACATACTTGCATGCTCTCACTCTGGCTGCCCACTCAAAATGGCACTCTTCCTTGCACGTACTCAGTACTTACATGCACTACTGACTCACTGGAAAGCTTCTTAAAGGTATATCACACAGTCTGATCTACAACACATAGAAAGGATTCAGCCAGCAGAAGCAGCAGCATACCTCTCAACTTTTTAATAATGAATTCTGGGCAAAGTAAAAAAAATGGGGAAGCTCAAATTCAAAGAAATGTATTTATTTACATCTGTTTACCGGGTAGTGTCCAACTGGTTCAGGAGCCCTTTTTCAATGGAGACCCGGAGGGAAAAAACTCCAATAAGTAATTGACAAAAAAAAAAAAAAAAACAGTGGGAAAATACAGTAGAGTATCAAATACAGGTACATTTGATTAAAATTTACAGGGAGGCTAGTTCATAATATGCAAGCGAAAATACAAATCATAAGAATAATCAAACTTTTTTTTCCCATGGCTGTCAAGTAATAACTTGCTGTCACATAGGAGAGTATAAGTTGGTATGTATACAAAGTTGATCAAGTCACAGTGAGGGACATCAAGTGGCTGTAATTTAGCCTGGAACTGTGCAGGAGCATAGCCAGTGATTAGTGAGGTGTTCTTTTAGAGTAGTTTGAATTTGTGACTGTTTGGATTTTTTAGGATGTGTCTGGGTAGTAAGCTCCAGGTTTTGGGTATTTTATTAGTCTAGTCTCCATAGTAGTTATGGGATTTAGTTACCTTTAGAATTAATGTGAGATGATCTAAGGGACCTGAGGTTTGTATTAGGCTGAAAAAGATCAGTGAGAGCAGGGCAGTTGTTGGGTTTATGAGTGATACTGTGGGCAACGGTTAGTTGGTTGAGATAAATAGGTTGGCTTGTTCAATCCAGTTGAGTCGAAGTTCAGAACAGTGATGAGACCTGTGGGGTTGGTTTATGGCAAACTTGGTTGTTTTGTTATAGCAGGTCTCTAGGTTATTCATATCGGACTTGCGCAGGTTGACAAAGATTTGGGAGCAATAAAGGAGAGTGGATAGTAGGTGGGATCTGGCAGTGGATCTATTTTTAAATATTACTGTTCACTTAAAAAGATGTTAGAACAGATTTTTCACACAATAAGTATGAAACTATAATGTCTGACAATACTGACTATGTAAAATTGGAGACTGTTAAAAAGTATGAATAGCAGAGATGGAAATAGAGGGATTATCAGTTACCCAAAAATAATGACCAACAAATACGAGCAGCAACAGTGAATTCACCAATAGACAAAGACATTGAATGCAATTCGGATTTTAAAACTTGCTGGTGAAGAGAAGATATTTATCAACATTTACACCTACAATCTTCTGAACTTTAGCAAGCACACCTTCCCCTTCACTTGTACAAACTCTTTCACCAATCAGAGTAGCTAGACTGCATAAAGGATTAAGGGAAAGCCACAAAAGAAAATCAGGAAGTTACTTGCATGTTTTGTGGCTTTTCACCTGCTAGAGAACATTTGTTGTTGTTGTTGTCTTTCGGCTTTTCCCGGTTAGATCAAGTAACACCTTCCTGGCAAAACTGGGATGAAAAAATAATAAAATGAAAATATCCGATGAGCTGTAAATTGCAATGCAGTCTCAAATCACAGAGTTTTCATGCATTATACAGCCATGTTTTTTTTTTTTTTTTTTTTTTTTTTATACAGGTAGGGTGGTTTTGCCTGGGTTACTAGTGCTTGCTGTGCTGCTACCCCATTTGCATAACTTGGACTGTAATGCATTTAGTCCATATACCTCCAAATATCCTTGCATGGGGGATCTTTGCAGCCTCCAAAGTGTATTGTTGTCATTAGTCAGGTCAGACCATAAAGCTGTCTCCTTGGTGAGAGGGTGTGGAACATCAGACAATACTGGAACTTTCAGAAATTATTTCAAGGCAAACTTCCTACTTCTAAGTGACACCCCGGCAAAATTTCAAGCCCCCCCTCCCTAAACCCAGGGAACACCACTGCCCACACAATCATTCACAAGAACCCTCTACAACAGAGACTGCAGTGACTACCAGAAAAAATTCACAACAAACTCAAAAAAAAAAAAAAAAAAAAAAAAAAAAAACCCACCCTGGTGGAATCGCATCATCACTAGATTATATACCAAAAGGAAGAAAATCCTGCCAAAAACAGGTAGTGCAATACTCAACAAAGTAAGAACTCCCTCATTAAACTAAATAAACAACTTGGGGTAAATAAAGTCAGATTTGAGGTAAAAGAAGCCTCCAGTGCTATGCCACAAGATGTTCTTCAGTTACGTCTAAAACCTCAAAGTCAATACGTAACAATGTGATGAACTAATTGTAATTGGTGCCACCCTAGCAAACCTACTGACTGATAATCAGCTCCAATTTTACCCCACTTTCTCCCCAAGGCACCTCTCTAGAAATACCCCTAACCATAGCTCTCCCAACTATCACTAGTGAAACAGGTCCACAATATACTCTGAAAAGCAAAAAAAATACTGCATCAATGGGACCTAACTATCTCGGTATGCTTTAACAGCACAAAACATGACCTTTCAGGGCATCTAGAAGCACTATTCAATTGCAGCCTCCAAACATGCTTTGTGCCAAGCAAATGGAGGACTGCAGCTTATCTCAATACACAAGGGTGAGCCATCCACGGACCCAGGAAACTATCAGCTCATAAACCCAAAGATTCTCACATGCAAGGCCATGGAAAGAATTATCATGAACATAATAATAACGACATAGCTAACCTTCAGATGCTGGATCCAACTCAGTTTGGTTTTGTCAAGGGAAGGTTGTTATGCCTACTCAAACTGGTGGATTTCTTTGAGATGATCACCAATGCAATGGATATGGGCAAAATGGTGCATATTGCCTACCTTAACCTGGCCAAAGCCTTCACTGCAGACAAGCACACTGAATTATGCATAAATCCCCAATGTCAACTACTGGATAACCAACTGGCTCACAGACAGGACGCCAAAAAGTTAAGATAGGGGAGTCTACCTCCCCAAAAAGGCATTAATCGCTAGCAGAGAATCTCAGAGTTTGGTGCTTGGGCCACTCCTGTCTGGCATCTACTGCTCCGAACTCAAGTCTAATGTCAAAGGCCTCTGGCTGACCAAATTCACAGACTTTTGCAAATTAGGTGCAGTCAGTGAATCACCCCAAGACACAAACATCCTCTAAGAGGGCCTGACACAGACCAATAGCTTGTTATGAGGTCATGATTTTACACTCAATGATAAGAAGGGCATAATAGTATCCTTCAGTAAGATGGCCACCCTGTAAATTATTACACTGATAATACACCTTTAAGAATAGACCCAGTAGTCAGGAATTTGGGAAGACATGTAGACAGTGACTTGGCCTTTGACCATAATGTGTCTACAAAAGTAAGAAAAGCATTTAATGTTGCACAACCTATAAGCATTCAGGTCCAAAAATGTCATTGGTCTTATGAGGGCAGAGTACAACGGAACAATCACAGTACAATGCACCCTTTGGCATATACCTATCTAGGCATATGCAACAAATGGAGTGACCAGAGAGGTTCCTCATAAATAGAATGCACACTGTCATACTCTAGTCTCCTACATGCTGCTGAGAGCCTTATTGGATCTGTTGCACATACTCAAAACAAATAGCACCAGAAACACCTGATCAAAGGAAAATACCTGTCCTACAACATAAATAGGACATGCTGGAGGGATACATATGTGTCTCAGAGGTTGCTCCTTCTCCGGAACAGGATTCCCATCCATATGAAGCAAAGTTCTTCCCTATACTTATTCAAACAAAACTTGGATCAATGGATAGGGAATTGCAAATGTGCCCCTGGTCTGGCACCTATGTCTCTATTAGAGAAAGGAAGCTTGTAAATGCTCTACCACTCATTCCCAAGCTTACGTACCAATCCCATATAATTTATGGAACCGGTACATTTCTAGTATTTCTTTGAAGCATGGCTAGGCTTAAAAAGGTCCTTTAGGGTCATTAGCTTAGTAATGTCCTATAACCTTATAAATTAAATGAATAAATCCAGCACTCCGGTAAGTAGCTGATTTTATTAATTTAGGTTTGTTAAATGGGACAGTTTTTTTTTTGAAGCCCCAGAGAGGAAAGCTACAAAGACTGATATACAAGAACCAAACTTATTTATTTATTTTACATTTGTTAACCGGGAGAGTCCGACTGGCTACATATCCATTTTCATTGGAGGCCCGGGGAGAAAAGTTCCACATGTACAAAAAGATGACAATCAATATTCATGGTTACAATGAAAAAAATGTAAAACCTTAAAATTTCAAAATGAGGTTATTTATATACATGTTTACATTGATGTTTACGATCATTGTAGGTTTATAGTATTAAATATGTACAGTAATCATTGCAAAGCATTTGAGTGTATAGAATGGAATGATACCTAGATTGATGTTACGAGTGACTACCAGGAGAAGAAAGGCGGTTAGTGAGGAAAAGGCGGTTAGTTAAGAGGAGAGTTCTTGGAAATTAGATGTAGAAGGGTTTAAAACATTTTTGTAGAAAGGCTAGGATAATAGGATACAAAAAAGGAGGTAAAGACAAGGGATTTAAATGGTGAGCATAAGGAGTTAGAAACACAGTAATATAAAGTTGAGCATAGGAAGTTAGGTTAGATTTTAGTGAATATTATTCTAAAGGTTATGGAGAAGTAAATATAATCAGGGTGGGTTTCGGTTTAGAAGGTTTATTCCTAATTGCATCAATTGCCTTCAAGAGTTACATGTTCTTATTTTATATTACATATGGTTAGAAGTAAAACAAAATGTTCCAAAAGTAACAGAACCACAGTTCTATTCACTGTGCATATACATACTTAATCTTTAAAACATGCAAACTATTACCGAGCTGATCTGAGGTGGGCTACCAGCCACAACTCTGAGCTGAGATAACAAATTACTAGAGGCTTTTGAGCTTCCCAAAAACCATAAGTTGCCTGTTTTTTGCTTGATTACACTACTTACTGAACTTTTGCCTGCTGTCTACTTTAAAACTGTATTTTAATACTGCGTACTAAACTGTATTTTAATACTGCATACTAAACTGTATTTTAATACTGCGTACTAAACTGTATTTTAATACTGCGTACTAAACTGTATTTTAATACTGCGTACTAAACTGTATTTTAATACTGCGTACTAAACTGTATTTTAATACTGCGTACTAAACTGTATTTTAATACTGCGTACTAAACTGTATTTTAATACTGTGTACTAAACTGTATTTTAATAATGCGCACTAAACTGTATTTTAATAATGCGCACTAAACTGTATTTTAATACTGTGTACTAAACTGCACTGTTGTACTGCAACTGATTGCCTTACTGTGCCTGTTAAATCGTATTTTACTGCTGTTTTCACTGCTTGCAAAGCTCTTGTTGCTATTTTCACTATTTGTAAAGTAATTGCTGGTACATTTCATTATTTGAAAAGCAGTATGTCCTGCTTGTTCTGTTTTCCTGCTAAGCAGTGTTTAAATAACTGAATTGTTTGCTGTTTATAACATTATTTAGACTCTCTGCTGTTTTTTCTGTTGTTTAAAACATTTTTTTCATATCTAAGTGCTATTTTTCTGCTGTGTTAAACTAGTGTTGCTAGTACATAGTCCAGATACAGGTTTGCTGCATCTGGGTTTGTTCTGAGCACATTTTCCAGGCCATCTTTGATTGGAAAGGGCCTTCTGCACTCTAGCAAGAGAAGTGTGATGATTGGAACCTGTTAAAAGGTGGTTGGTCTAGGGCTTGGAGTAAGCACTCTCATTGGTCCTTTTGACCCCCCCCCCCCAAGTTTTTAAACTTCTGGTACTTAAGCCCCACCCACATTTGAGTGGGTTTTTGCTCGTCTGCATGGCACCTGCATCGCAGTTGTGCTTCATAGCTGGCCAGATAACTTCGACAATTTTTCACTTGGATACAGCTGTAGAACATTAATGCAGTCCTCATCCTTAGTACTTTTTCCAGTCTAAGAAATACTGGTATTGAGCTGTGACCTATTAAACCACCAGCAAATAAAAAAAAAAAAAAAAAACAGAAATATTCATTTATTGAGGACTTCCTTGATCAGGCCTGAAAAGACCCCTTTTGTGATAACTGTTCTTCAACCTAGCATTATGTACAGTTGGACTACCCTTGTTCTCCTGCCAACCTTGTTGACTTAGGTCTCCTGAGGCAGTGCAGCAACTGTCTCATGTACAGAGACAACCCTCTTCTAATAATTCACTCTAGCACAGAGTGCGAGAGATGTATCTACACCAGAAATCTTGAATCCCTGCTTTCTCGCACTCAAAACTGTAAGACTGAAGAGGTTGTCAACCCACCCACCACTACTCATGCACATAGTATGCATCCAACACATACATCTACATATGTGAAAGTTCTCTCAAAAAACTTACTGCAATACCAGAGACCACCAGAACAAAAGACTGCTATAATTAACAGCTCCCACAGCACCCATGACACAAAGTAACATCAGTGTTTCACCTACCAAGCAGTAAGGCATAACACTCAAAAAAAACAAATTTTCTTGTCAATGGAGACTCCACAGTGAGACACACAGATGTCCCACTCACCAGGTTGGATAAGGAGAAAGTCAGTCAGCTGCCTGTCTGTTGCCAGGATTCATCAAATCACACATGCACTCAGGTCTGACTGCAACACATACCATTATGACTCTATCATAGCTCATACTGGAATGAACGACCTGAGATCTACCTCACTGGACTATATGAAGAGCCTTGAGCAGCATTCTACCCTCACCAAGAACGATGCCACAGCATAAACAAAAAATTACTGACTTCAATAATTGGCTTAGATTTGGTGTCATGCAAGGAGATCCAGTTTCTGTCAGCCTGGGAGGTCACAGTCGACAAACCTTGCTGCTTTTCCAGAGACGGTTTGCACCTGGCACCACTAAGCTTTTGACTGCTAGCAAAAGCTCTTGCCTCTCCCCCTATAGTGCCTTTTCTCGGCAAGGTCTCAAACAAATTTACCAATGTCAAATTTGCCAATCATAACAAAAATATGGGCTATGCTCCTAAACGCTAGAAGCTTAAACCAAAAAACTGCAAATCCTGGAAGCACTTATATCACTGGAAGATGTAGATGTCTGTGCAGTCACAGAAACCTTGTTCAAGGCCCCAGAGTATCCTGGGCTTGTAAGACTACAATGACTTTTACACTTTCAGACCGCAAAACAAACATGTGAGAACAAAAGGAGGTGGTGTTTCTATCTATATTAGAGATAAATTCATCCCCTGTCCAGATAGAATGGACGACTCCCATGGAGTTACTCCAAGTTCAGGTTACTGTGGGTAAGACCCCCCCCCCCCATTCAAGTCATAGCCAGTTACAGACCTCCCTTCCATGGCCATGATGCCTACTTGACCAAACCGGACTCTATCCAAATGCTGCTGAGTGCTCTGGTTATGGGGGATTTCAATTATCCTATCATTAACTAGGAAACATACTCTAGCCCTAACTCACTAGGGCAAAAGTTCCTTGGCTTTGTTAATTCAAATGTCCTGGAACAAATTATTGAAACCCTGGCAAGAAGAACAAACATACTGGATTTGGTCCTCACTAATATGATAAACAGATGCACTGCCACAACTGTCGGACCCTCACTAGTTAAATATGACCACAAATCAGTCATCTTTGAGCTGGCACTAACACCAGAACTCAGAAAGGGCACAGACTAAAAACTTCAACCAAGGCAAACTATACCCTCCTAGGAGAAGATATAAATGCATTTCAAGCCCCTCCCCCAGATAGAGGTGATAACTACACTGAAGCTTACACTAAAGCCCTGTATGATCACTTGCATAAGTGTATAGACTTGGCTGTTACAGAGAGAGAATCAAAGCCAGAGCCCCAAGTAAAAACAAGGCCACCCTGGTGCAGCATCATCAAACTTTACAACAAACGCAAAAAAGTTGCTGTCCAAAAAAAAAATGGCGAGGCCCCAACAATGGAAAAGCACCCTCCTCAGCCTCAACAGGCAAATAAGACAACAGGTCAGATCCTCTAAGGGCATCTTTGAGAAAAACTTTGCAAGCATAGCCAAGGATAACCATAAGGCTTTTCACAGCTATGTAACACAGCCTAAAAGGCAGGATCGAAGCATGTACTGAACTTGCGACTAAAGGTATCACGCACACTGACCCCACAGAGATAGCAAACCTACTACCAGATATATCTGGTGATAAGTCTGGAGGGGATAAGGGAGTGAAATTATCACATACCTTGCCAACTCCCCCACCCTACATACCTGAAGAGCAGGTCATTAAAGCCTTGTTCAAGGCAAAAAAACACAGCCTCTATGGGATCAGACGGCATCCTAGGCTGTTTTCCAAACAAGCTAAAACATGAACTAGCATCACCATTAAGTACCCTATTCAATCACAGCCTAACCACAGGCTTTGTTCCTGCAGAATGGAGAACAGCAACAGTTATTTCCCTCCACAAAGGTGACCTAGCAACAAACCTGGTGAATTACAGACCTGTAAGTCTGACTAGCCTCATCTGTAAGGCCATGGAATGTATCATCATCATGGACCTCATAAATAAAGACATAACCGACCTCCACACCCTGGATCCAACCCAACTCAGCTTTGTCAAAGGCAGATCCTGCCTGTTAAACCTGGTGGATTTCTTTAAAAAATGTGACCAGGGCCATTGACGAGGGCAAATGTGTGCACACAGCATACCTCAACTCGGCAAAGGCTTTTGACACAATCCCACACTCAGGCATTACAGATAAACCTAGCAAACTGAATGCAAACCCTTTTGCTGTAAGATGGGTTGCCAACTGGCTCACAAACCAGGCACACACTATGAAAATGGGCAACTCCACATCAACCAGCAGACCTGACACCAATGGGGTGCCACAAGGGTCAGTGCTGGGCCCCCTACTGTTTGGTACATACTTCTCAGAAGTTCAAGCCAAAATTAAGGAGCCGTGGCTGACCAAGTTTGTGGACAACTGCAAACTAGGTGCAATTACTAAATCCCCAAATTATGTCAGTATACTACAGGAGGGTCTTATGCAGACCAACAAATGCTGTCTTAGTCAGTCTCAAACTGAATGTAAGAAATGCATCATCATTCCCTTTGGCAAAAAAAATGTCCCTTCACACTATCAAATAAACCAATGCCCTAAGTACCTGTGAAGTGGTAAGGGATCTGGGATCATAAGTTGACTGCAACATTAACTTTGACCACCATGTGTCTCCTGTAATGAGGAAGGCTTTCTGCGTAGCACACTTGATTGGGAAAGGCATTGTCTCTAGAGCAAAGGAGGTTATAACCCCTCTACACCCATCATTAATTAGGCCCATAATTGAGTATAATGCCCCTTTTGGCATGTACCGTACAAAGCACCTGCATCAACTGGAGAGCCTTCAGAGGTTTCGAACAAAGAAGATCAAGGGACTCTAGCACATGCTGTACACAGACCAACCAAAGTCCCTATCACTATACTCTGTATTGTATAGACTTCTTAGGGGAGACTTATGCCTGACTTAGAAGTCTGTTTTTAGAAGTCCATAATTGGCTTTGGAGAAGTTTTTTTTTTACAGTGGTTTCCTTTAGGGGGGAGTGACAGTGGGATGTGGACACCCATGGTAATTAGCTTGTGGTCAGATCTGACCAGGCAGGAGTTGATTACTGATGTAGAGCAATAGTCACCCATGTTAGTAATGACCAAGTCAAGAATGTTTCTACCCCTGGTGGGGGTAAGAATGAGCTGGTCCAGGGAGTTGGAATTAATGAATCAGAAAATGTCGAGCAAGTGTGTTCGTACATGAGTAATTTTCCCAGTTAATGGAGGGGTAGTTAAAGTCTCCCAGTATAAGGGTATTGGGTTGTACCCTAATATTTTCCAGTGTGTTTAGGAATGTGGAGTGGGAGGTCTTGGAACATGGTGGGGGATCTATAGCAGGCTACAACCTATATTACAGTTTTACCCAGTGTTAGTTGTACCTGAAGTATCTCTGATGTGTTATGTTGGGCTACTAGTCTGGAGGTGTGCATATCCTTTATGAATATGGAGACACCACCACCTTTAGTGCTTCAGTCCAGGTTTAGGGGCTGAAAGGTTTGGTATGAATTATAGCCTGGTAGTGCTGGGGTGCTCTCCGGAGCCTTGAACCAGGTCTCAGTCACTGCACAGATGTTGATGTTCTCCATTTTAAGGAGTGCTTCGAGCGAGTGCATTTTGAGATTTAGACTTCTAGCGTTGAGCAGCATTACCCTCAAGTTTTGTTTGTTTGTAGCTGTTATGGTGGTAATTTTGTCTTAAGGACATTGCCAAAAAAGGCACTATAGGGGTGGCAAGAGCCTTGGCCAGTATCCGGAATCCCTGGGGTGACATGTTCAGGCCATCTCTGGTGAAGCATTGAGGTCTGTCGATCATGTCATCCCAGGCAGACAGATACTGGATCCCCTTAGAATGACACCAGACACTTAGCCAGTTGTTGAAATCAATCATTTTCTGCTTGTACTGTGGCATCATTCTGGGTGACGGTAGGATGTTACTCAGAGCTAGGGTCATACTTGCCTGGGCTACAAGATCCGAGAGCTCCTCTGTCTCTTTTCATGTAGTCCAGGGAGGTACATCTCAGGTCATTCACACCAACATGGACAATGACAGTCATATTTGTACCTGTTGTGGAGTGACCTAAGCATGTACGTTATGTGGCAGATCCTGGCACTCGACAGGCAGCTGACTGTAACTTTCTCCTTATTCAACTTAGTGAGTGGGACAGCAGTGTGCCTTACTATTTAGTCACCTATGACTAGTGTATTGGGTAAGTTGTTTTGCCTTATGGGCTTTGGTTGAGTGGCACACTGTTTATGTGAGCTATGTGTGTCTCATGGTTTGTGCTGGAATGCGGTGGTGGTTTGCTTTTCTGCCTCAGAGGTCTCCGTTTGGGAAGATTTTTGAGAGCCTCCACAAAAGTAGGTGTGTGTTTTGTGTTACTATGTCAGGGTTGTGGTGGTGTATGTTCTGGAGGGCTGTGTGTTGAATGTGGTGTGGTGGAAGTGTTAACCTTCTCTGGTTAAACTGGCTAATCCAGTCTTGGCTGGAGAGTGCTTGAGTTCCAGTTTGGCTATATAAGTGCATCTCTCGCAAGTCATGGTGTTGGGAGGTAAGAGGAGAGGGACGTCTGTGTACATTAGGCAGTTGCTACATTGCCTCAGGATGCCCAAGTTCACCAGGTTGACAGGAGAAAGCACAGAGAACTGACCCCTTAGACATGCCTGGATATCAGCTCAGCATACATTAACTACTGAAGCCTTTTACAGGAAAAATGTCGCTCAAAGTGTCCAAGTCTGTACAGAGCACTGCCAAACACTTGAGGGGAAACTAATATGCAGACCCTGAAAATTTAAAGATGAAGTATTTAGGCAGATATTCTGAAGGAAGAAATCAAGCAGTACTTACTGAAAATAAAGAATTAGCTTGTCAAGAGTGATGAAAAGAGGGAACCGCATGAATGGCTGCCTGGCTACTACTAATGCTGGTCTCAGCACAGCTTCACTCTGTTGGGATACAATACTCCTTTGCCTCTTCTCTCACCAGAAGCAAAATGTTAGCACCTATTCCAAGAAGAGAAGCAGGCCACGGTCTGTTTGGTAATCCACAGTCTTGTCCCAGATGATGCAAGGGTCTTGCAGGCTTGTAGCCTTTTCTGGTAGATGCCTCAAACAGCAGCCAGACCAATCAGGTACGTTAAGCACAGACGCTCACTTTCCAACCAGAAAGAGTCAGGAATCAATGCACTTTGCTCCAACTCTCTCCAGGAACAGGGGGAAGGCAAAATAAGAGAAAAAACAGGTATGTTCTGCAAAACTAAAGAAACAAACATTCTTGATTCTCCTTGCATCTCACTGCTGTTCCTTGTAAATTCCTGACATTTTAAACATAAATGAAAACACCAGCAACGGATATTCTTTTTTCTCCACTGCTTCAGCTGCACTGCACTGATAAACTGCACATAGGTGGGAATGCAAGTCCCATATACACACGTATTACATCAGTAAACAAGGAAGAATTTCTTTTTTTTCTTAAATAATGTTACTGTATAACAGCAATAATCCACTCTGAGTATATTTCAGGATTTAGTCAAAGTTGGTTTTGTTTAATAACGTGGGCTTCCCCCTTGTGATTAAATCACAACCAACCATGGGTACATCCTGATAAACCTAAGCACAATTGGGGATTATTGCTCAAGTATGTCTTATTGTTCAGGAAATGCAAGCTGAATGAAAACCTCTTGCTCTCTTTTCTTAACAGAATTAGGGTTATATTTAGAAATTGTGCCTTATTTCAGGTCTTTTACCCTCATGTTGCTGGCTTTAACAAAGCTCCGTGAGCAAAGAAAATGACAAGTATGTGGTCAGTCTTTCTATTACTCACTCACTCAGTTTTTCTCTCTCTTTCTCTCACTAACTCACTCACACATGTACACTACTTTTTTCTATTTTTTTACCAGTTGTTTTAAATGTTATGCATGCGAAACAGCAAAGCTGCATTTAGCGAACATAAAATTTGCACCCATTTGCTTTTCTTTCAGTTCATGCTTAATGGCAGCTTGATATGATGTCATGAAGTGATGGACTTTTTTTTTTTTTTACCAGGGTGATATCAGTACAGTAAAAACCTGTTGGAGAACGTTTGTTCTCCAGTATGGTGACAATGTACATTTTGGCCCATTATCTAATATCTTTTAAGAGCTTTTCTGTTCACAAGATATTTATATCGGTTTGGCTTACACATTTAACTTGTATTTACTGTTCACACAGGATGTTTATTAAACAAATGCTCAGGAGTTCAAGTATGTCTGCGTGCTGCTAGAGGTGCGACATTCCACAGCCGTTAAGTATGAACGAGTTAAGATGCCAAGTTTGAACACACTACGATGCCAACAGCCCTTCCAATGTATTTAATGCAGTTTAATTACTTTAAATATGTTGCCCAGGAACTCATAGTTTTGCACTACAGGATTTAGTCAGAAGAAAGACATGGTCTTTACCATTGTAGTTTGCACTTTACAGATGTTTTTCGGTATGTAAATATATACTGGCAGTATCAGGCTGGTACAGCTGCACCATTCTTGCCTCACCCCTGCAGGAGAGAAAAAGGTAACTGTATAGCATATAAAGTTCCGGTGCACTGGCTGGCATTACCATCTCATTCAGCATAACTAATCTGATGACATTTTTATTGCAACCAATCATTAATTTCATTAAATAGCTGAAACACTTCCTGTTCAACTAATCCAAACGCAACTGCTCTTTAAGTAGAGCCCTCACTTAATGTATTCAAGAACGCTTACTGCGACCAGCACTGGTAGAGTTTTTAGTAGAATCTAGAACAGAAGCTGCTGTTAAAAGCAATAATTAGTAGAGCATACAAAATACTGCATAACTATAAGAATCAATCAGAGGAGGTTGGAAAGGATTGGGAAAACAGATTGGATAAGTAATTCACAAAGAATCAAGGGGGATATACGTGTTTTCCAAATGTGCAACAAAGTCTAGAAGATTAAGGATCTTTGCTTGGAAGTGTTTACATAAGGTATTTTTATACCCCAACTAGACTACAAAGATTTTTTCCTCAAATATACAACAAATGGTGGTGGTGTGATGGGGAAGAAAGAGGAAATTAGGGACATATTTTCTGGTTGGCAGGCTTTAAAGATTCCCTGCAGACTGCTCTGTCAGAGATACTGGGTCAGCAAATTTGGTATACCTAAGGAAATGCCTTTTTTGAGCTATGATACAGAATTGGAATTAGCTAGACAGAGTAAGGCCTTGCGGAGTCTAATTATGGTGGCTGCCAAAAAAGCAGTACACAGAAAATGGATATCAAAGTCTAAACCAACTTTACTAGAAATAGTGAATATAGTAACAAAGATAAAAACTGGAATTGGGATCTTTAGAAAAGGGTAGGAGCAAACTATACAGAAAAAAATTGTAACTGTGGAAACAATGCATGCAGAGGAGGAATAAGGTTTAAAAGAAGGCAGGATTTGAATGATCTGTGTAATGTTTGACTGACAATGACTGGATAGATTATAAGTGATGTATAATGTTTGCAAATAAAATGATGTCAATATGGTTTGTGATGTATAATATTTACAGCTAAAATGATGTCAATATGGTTTGTTTTCATTTATATAAGCGCATGACTGCCTATGCCATATGTGATAATTTTATAAAGATGCTTCTTGATTAAAAAAAACAAAAAAAAAAAACCTCTTACTGCTGCCAATTCTTTGAGATCCACTAACCTTCATTACTCCCAGCACCACTTTACAGATACAACTTCTCCTCCCACAACTTCTTACAAGCATGCACACACTCATGCAGGTGCACTCTCAGATCCTCATAAGGTCAGGCCTTCCTCCTATTATACATGGACAACTCCAGACAACAAACAAAACTAACAAATTTGCTGCCACCCCCCACAAAGCTCCTCTTTATATACCTCCCCTTTCTGCTTCCACCCTCCTCCACTTGTAGACACTACAATCACAGCTTTCAATTTCCTCTCCCTCCCAGCCTCACAATTGTACTTTCTCTCATCAACTATAACATCCAGAAATTCATCCCCTCTACCCTCCTCTTCCTGATGTACACATCTCAATGTAATACAGTGTGTCTTTACTAGTTTCATAGCTCTGTAGAAGATATGTTATGTAGTACAAACATTGTATTCTTTTACTAGAGTTTACAGTGTAATACAATATTCATTACGCAGAATGAATGCCTTTACTAGTCTATGTATTCGTACTGTAAGAAGTTTAATAAGCTACTGCCAACCTTGCACTTATACAAATGTTTTTGCATTTTTGAGTGTATTGTTTTTGTAATGTAAAGTATTGTATAACCAACTTCTTATATTACATTTTGTCATTTTTATTTTTAAACTGCTTGTAAATACTTGACTGTCTGAAAATGGTCCACTTGTATCAGTGCTCTACTCTGGTCAACAAATGCATATTAAACAAACACAGAATAAACTGGAACATTAAGTAAAAGCCCTTAGCAAGTGCTGTGGAGTAGAATGATAAAGTCCTGACTGCATCCCAGATTACACGGATTCAACTAGCGGCTCAGGCTCTGAGACACTGGCAGGGAAAGATGGATGTGCCCATCCTGGAGGGGGAGGGTGTGCATTTGAGCATACCTTGTGACTAGTTTCTGGCAGAGGCTAAGAATAAGCAAGGGAGAATGCTGTCCTACAGGTGGGGGTCACTGGCTGCATCACTGTAGAGGTAGAATGATATATCAGCACATCCCCATTGTAAATCCACCCCTGGACATGCAAATGGTGTGTATGGAGGAGGGGAAGTTACAGTATAAAATAAAAACTCCTTGGCCAGCAATATGGTGCTGCACCAGGATCATTAATCTCCTCACCAGCCCCAAGCAAGGGTCACAGCAAGTTTGGGGAGGAAGGAATGCCAAGCAGATCTGGTGAAAGATGAGAGGCCCTGGGGCAGCTGATGGTCAGCCTCAAGGAGTGAAAATGTAAAAGTCATATGTGAGTATGTTCAGTCACATCGATGTACGAGATCCTCTGCCACCTCAAACCTGTAACAAGACCCTTCAAACTGTTAATGTAAAGGTTTTAATTGCAAACTAGTAACTTGTAGTCACAACAGATATCTACCAAAGTCTTCTGATAAACTACCTGATCAAAATCAAAAGCTGTGGAAATGATTGTTTAAAAGAATTTGGTTCATATTTTGGTTCTGTCATTTTAAATGAGCTAGAGAATGGACTATCACACAGTTCCTTCTCTCAAAAGACAGCCGCATTCATTAAATCAGTGAAATATTTTTAAGCAGGATCATCCTACAACCTTTTATCTAATCCATTCCCATATCGTTTGTTAAATGTATACTGTGATATTTTATGTTGCTGTCACTGAGGCTTTTAACAAAGGATGGGACGAATGTACAAAATCAGAATGAGAAAAGATCTTCTACATGGCTTACTGTCTATCAAGCTTTGAAGAAATGGATGTTATATATGCAGGTAAATTAGCATGCATTATTTCAAGGGTAACATTTCTGGTGCCATCAATTGTCAAGTTACTTTACTATTTAAAGTCTAGATGATACAGAATTAACTCAAATCAAAACAGTGAATATAAACACAAAAAGACCAACGGAGCTCATCCAATTTATCTACTACTATACAATACAGATATTATGTTACTGCAAGCTAACTTTTATTCTTTCTTTCCTTATTTCGTACTAGCCTCACATCTGCCCTACTCCAGCTTCCTTTTTAACCCATTTTGTGTTCCCATCATGCTGCCAAGCCCACTGATAATTCTCACTCCCACCAGTAGCTACCATTCTAAGCACCACCACTCACTATTTGTTTTCAGGTAAGATTAAACAATGGCAATATCATCTGTAATCTTGTGCATTTTTGACAGTTGAGAGTTATGGTATTTCTGAACTGTACTCTGCATCTTCTTCCATGGCAGCATTTCCAGCCATCATACAGCACACAAAAAGAGTGTAGTGGTGTGCAGTGATAAGACTTGTCCCTCGTGTCCACAGGCCTACCCTTGATTTCTGAACACTGTAGTCCCATAAGCTATTCTCCTACCACCATGCCTCCTTTACAAGAAATGTCAATGGCAGACATGCTAAGGACAGAAATACCACCTCCCCCACCAACCTGAGGAAGACTAGTTATTTTTTTCTTGTTTAGCTTCCTCCTTACCTGGTAAATCCTATAATAACTAGGTCTTCACTTGAACCTGGGTAGATGGATGCCTCATCTCCAAGCCAATAATCTCTTTCTGTTCCTTGTTAGCTTTAATTTTTCCCCTCAGTCCCAGACTGCATTATCTTCTGTGGAAGGCTGTTCTTTATACCCACAATTCTTTTTTTAAAAGCACCTTTACTGAATTATCACTTGTGACATCAGAAAACTTACATTTATATAAACGTAATCAAACCATATTAACAAGTTCACATGTACAAATAATACACATCACATGCATTGTTATATATATCCTATAATCTAGGCAACATTACAAAAATCATTCAGTTTCTGGCTCCTTTTAAACATCATTCCTTCTCCAAAACATTCCTCTGCATGTATTGTTCTCACAAACTATGTTTTCTATGTAATTTACTCCTACCCTTTTAAAGATCCCAATTCATGTTCTTTTCTCTCTCTTACAATACTTACTACTTTAAGTATAGTTGGTTAAAATTTTAATTTCTACTTTCATGCAATTGCTTTCTTGGCAGCCACCATAATTAAACTTAAGGTGGCCTTACTAACTTCTAGGTAATTTAGATCTTGCATCCCAGCTCAAAAAATATTTCCTGGACTTCTAAGATGTCTGCACACTCAACAACTTGACTTCAGCTCTCCCACTGTGAAAACAGAAACTGTGAAACTGCAGCCAGAGATCAATTTAAGTAAAGTTCAGTTACTGACTAGCAAGCATACTGTCTGGATGCCAGCAAAGAAGACACTCACAGCCTGAAATAGACAGAGGAGTTACTGCTAAACTTGTATGACAACATTAAAAATGAGCCATTTAAAATCCCAGAGGATGATGGGAATGACCTCACACATACTTTTTTCAACCCTGACCGAGAAGACTGGCTCCTCAAATTGGGCGAGTTAGATGGTACTGTTGTGTTTTGATTACTAAAACCTGGACTGGTTTAACAGTGTAGGATTTATTTATTTTTTTTTCTTCGTGCACACGAATAAGGAAAAACAGACATAAAGTTAGAGTGTGAGCATCTGAGACTGCAGATGTAGTAATGAGCTTGTGGGATGGAACCGTACCAATGTTAGTTTTTTGACTAATATTTATCAGTAAAGACTGTCAAGCTTTCATTCTCACCCCACACCCAATAAAATAAAGAAAATAAACTTAAAAATATTTAAAAATTTTCAGACGTACGAGTCAGACTATCGGGAAGGGTATTTATAAAATATAAAATGCAGTGCTGAGAACACACAGATACATGTTTTGATACGTAACGCTTTTGCAAAGTCCTGAAGTGTGCTTTTGAAAGAAAGCATGGTGTGCCGAGACTTGCATGGTTTTAAGGTAGGGTTGATAGTTGGCATAATGGTTAAGGTGGTTACCTTACAGACCAGAATATCAGGGTTTGATTCTTATCAAGGGAAATTGGCTAGGCTTAAAATGGTCTACAAGGACATCTAGACTAGTTTTTTCCTATGAAAGCAGAGCAACTAGAAACAGTGAAGAGAAAACACTGGGAAGAATCTTGCAGTTGTTCAGCAAAAAGCTGTTCAAGCTCAAGCTTTGGTGCAAGACATGGCTTCCAGTAATCTAGAGGAAAAAAAGAATCAAACGTGCTTAAAGCTGATTAAAATAAACAAAACACTGTAGTAGTATAGTGACTCAAAATGCTAAAAAAATGGAAAAAGCTTTAAACAGATATTAAGATGAACTGATACAACTGCAAAAATCAAAGGATGAAATGAAGAAAATGCTGGCTGGATAAGAAACTGCTCAAGAACAGATGTTTAAAAAAAATGGTAGAATTAGAGGAGAGAGCACGTTGGGAAAATCTGATATTTTCTGATGTCAGAGAAACTAGAAGGAACAGACTGTACTGACTTTATGACGGCACAAATAAGCAAGTGTACCAGTATTCTACAGCAAAAATTGTTAATTGAAAGGGCACACTGTGTCTATGCCTCAAATATGGCCACGAGAAAGCAGTCAAAACCTTTATTAGTAAAGATGCAAAACTACCAGCAGAAAGAGTGGCAAAAGAGCAAAGTATTCAAAGTTACAGACAGTAGAAGTGTTTGTGGAAAATTATTACTCGATGTACACCAGGCAGAAGAGAAAAAATTATTCCAGTAGTCAGGGAATGCCAAGAGGCAAGTGTGACATTGAAACTGCTGTATCCAGTTGTCTTCAGAATATTTTTTTCTGAAGGATCAAAGGCATTATTTGATGAAGAACAGGTTAAGGAAGAATTTCAAAAGTTAGTCCAACAAAAAATGAGGCATCAAGCAGAAGGGTACTCTGTGTCTCATTATTCAGATGATAAAGCACACAGCGAGACATAGCCAGTGAAACCCTTTTCATTGTTCTAAAGGAAAATGCATGAGATACAAAGAAAGGCACAAGAGTTGACCAGGCGAATTGGAAGCACCATGGAATTGAACTGGAGTCTGGAGTAGGG
Source organism: Protopterus annectens (assembly GCF_019279795.1). Classification (NCBI taxonomy): domain Eukaryota; kingdom Metazoa; phylum Chordata; order Ceratodontiformes; family Protopteridae; genus Protopterus; species Protopterus annectens. The sequence goes on along the minus strand of NC_056729.1, from coordinate 1,972,177,438 downwards.
AGATTGAGATGAACAGGAAAGACCAGCAACATGGAAATTAGTGAAAAAAATGTGAGACTGCAAAGCATCAATCACATTTGTGAAATATGGCTGTATAAGAATAAGTGGAAAGAGTGGATATCTGTTGACTTTGTTAACTTGTGAGGAACTAAAAGGCATTTGCCTCCCTTCATGTTATTAATGTGTGGAAGGACTGTGTGGGGAGGAGGAAAGAAAACAATAACTGTATATACAAAAATTTAACAGTATTTCTGTGAAACCTTTCACAGTATAAATTGCACATTTTATAGTAAAGTATGTTTAGTTCTTGTATGTGATAAAGTTATTAAAGTAAACATATGCTTTTTTTCTTCCTCATCTCTCTCCTTTTTTGGTATTAAGAAATGCAGGCCTTACCATGCAAAAAGAGAAGACAAAAAGCTAGTCAAAAGCATGTTTAAGTTAATAGGTTGAGGTGGTAGATGGGGTACAAAAGTACACACATCATAATATAAGTAGAACTGATTTGCTTTCTCTTACGTTTGCATAGATGCATTTCTAGAATAAAACTCTTGCCTTAAGCTAATAAATTTCAAGTGTAAACAAGTGAATATGAAAACACTGAATATAGTGAAAATTTTCCTTTAGCAATAAATGTTTCAGCTCATTTTTCAAGGTGCAACAGAGAAATCACTTTTTTTCTTTTTTCTCATACTTTTCCATGGTGGCAAGCTGATAATAGGGCAATAAGAGACACTACACTCGTTTCTACAAGGCTAAAAGTTAATGATTTCTAAAAGCATACAAGTAGTTTTCACATCTGGGGGAGGGAGAATAATGATAAAGAACAGACACTAGTTAGTCTAAGTGGAAAGTACAGGCAACAACATGCATCTCAGCATGGATAACTTCAATTTTGGGTTAATTAGGGTCTGTGTTACCAGCTGTCTGTTTGGCACAAATGTTCCTCTTAGGAGGTTTAAGTCATTATTTGAAGATGAACACAGTTGTGTGTATTTGTATTGAGTTAATAGATTCTTGGGGGGGCTTCTGGGTGTATGTATTTTTGTTTGGGGAGTATTAAAACAAAAAAATCTTTAAAATATGACATAGGTTCCAATGTGTATCTATCACAAAAGCTGAAATTAGACATTTTAAAAAGCTTTTATATGTAATAGGTGAGAATAATGACAATACTTTTCATATTATCTTAGAATGTGAATGATCTCACAGATATAGACAAAAGGAAAATAATATGTAATTATAATTAAGTGCAAATAGTAATGCTACAGGAGACAGACTTGGAAAGAACAGAGTACGTGAATTTGATAAAGAAAAAAATTCAGGATGGATATCCTGTAGAATGTCAATGACAAAGGAAAATTGGTGTTCTTGTATTATTTGCTACTGGAGCTCCAGTAGTAATAGCCAATAATGGCAGATTTGCGTATTAATCCCCAAGGTACAATATCTGGGGTAGACTTGATAGAAATTACATTTCACAAGTGCATGCCCATTTGATAACTTCAACATACACCCAATTTAGATCATGTGCCATTAATTACTAAGATAAAAAATGCAGGATAATGATGTAAAGCCGAGACACTGGCTCTTTGCCTGTCAAAAAGAGAACTCTAAGAAATGGGTAGTGGAAATTATCTGTGAGTTCTTATGGAAGATAGAAAGTATTCCAGATGTTATAGCTAGTAAGTGGTGCAAAATGAAAGTGGAGTTTAAAAATAGAGTATACAAAGAGTCAGAGAGATCTGATTAAGAAATAATAAGAATTAATTAGAGAGGCTGACAGAAGTTAAAGTATTACAAAATAAGGGGAATTGCACAGAACAGGAGGTGCAACTGCAGAATCCTAAAAATATACGGGAGTGTCTGGATAACATGCATGAGTTTAGCATGATGACTAATAGAAAACTGTTTTCTGATAACTCCAGAGCACAAAAACTTTTGTCACAGGGACTTAAGCAGCAGAAAGTAGAAAGGGTTGTTGCCAAACATAGTCTCCTTAAGAATTACTCCCTACTTCATCGTTATCTTTTTCCGCATAGTTATTGGATCTGTATCAAAGTTCTAATTAAATGGACAGGTTCCTGTGAAATATAGTTTCTGTCAAGTCTAACTTGGGCTATTTTACCTTGGGGTATAATACATAAATTCTCAGAGTACCTGCTACTAAATTCACATATTTCATACCAAATATTTCATAAATTTCTTCAGAAATCTACCCTACCCTCTTGTTATATTTTCCCTTCTAGACCCCTGGGATACATCCTCATTCTTGCAAGTCAAATTTCAGTTCCACCAATAAGTAATATTCCCTGCTGAAAGCTGATTTATTTCTCTCAAATGTTTAAGCTCTAAAACAGCAGTTTTAGGTGGAATACAAGTACATGCCAGTGTAATCCTCAACCCTTGCCAGAAGACCCTTACTACTACAAATTTGCCATTATTATCTTTTTTCCCTTTTCCATCACTACTGGTGCTCCTCTAGCAATTAATGAGTACTCCTGTTTTCCTTTGTCCCTGACATTCTGCAGAATATCTATCCTGAAATCCTTTCTTTACCAAATTCACATGCTCTGTTCTTTCCAAATGTGTTTCCTATAGCACTGCTGTTTATGCTGTGCATTTTGTAATATAATTAAGTATTCTTTCCTTTTGGCCTACACCTGTGAGAGAATTCACATTCCTCAATAATATGGAAAGAGTTGCCGTTATGGTAAGAAGTCATTATTGTACCCATTATATACGGCAGCTTTTTGAAATGTCTAATTCCAGCATTGACACAATCCCCCACTCTGGCATCATCGAAAAGCTAACAAAACTTGGCATAAATCCATATCTCATAAGGTGGGTGGCCAACTGGCTCACCGAGAGGCCCCACAAGGTCAAAATAGGTGCCACTACCTCCAACAGCAGACCTGTCACTACTGGTTTCACCCAGGGATCTGTCCTGGGACCCCTAATGTTTGGCACGTACTTCTCAGAGGTCTAGACAAAGACAAACGGCCTGTGGCTAACCAAGTTTGCAGATGACTAAGTTGGATGCTTTCATTGACTCCCCAAATGATGTTAACATACTTCAAAAGGGTCTCACAGCAACAAATTACTGGTGCAAAAGTTATGGCCTTAAGTTAAATGCAAAAAATGCATTATCATACCATTCGACAAAAACCCAGCCCCTACTGATTACTATATTAGCGGCAACCCCCTAAGCACACAAACTGTGGTGAGAGACCTGGGTACACCAGTTGAAAAAATCTCACATTTGACTATCATCTAGTGGCAGTGGTCGGAAAAGCCTTTTACTTGGTTCATCTCATAAATAAAGGGATTGCATTCAGAAAAAAAGGAGGTTATTACCTCTCTGTACTCCTCACTCATTAGGCTAATAATTGAATACAACGCCCCATTTGGTATGTACCTCTTCAAACACATGCATCAACTGGGAAGGCCACAGAATATCTCACAAAGAGGATCTGTGGAAAGGCTCAAATCACTATTACTCCACTCTATATCATACAGATTATTCCTCAGAAGTGATCTGTGTCTCGACTACAATGCAATCTCAGATCCGGCTCTACTAGAGATACTCTATATCCACAAGTCTGACTCCTCATGTAGTACCCAATCAAAGGGCTTAAATCTAATATGTGACATTAACAAAACTTGCTGAAGGGACAAGTTTGCCTTCCACAGGCTGCCCCATCTCTGGAATAGACTCCCCATACACGTCAAACAAAGTATGTTGCTGACCCTCTTCAAGTGCAACCTTGATGAGTGGATGGGCAACCACAAATCTGTCCCAGGGGTTCCACCTGTGTCCCTCATTTACAGGGGCGACAAGTGCTGATTGAGGTTTCTTTTTGGGGATAAACTCTTGGCTAGTCTTGTAAGGGCTCCAGAGCTATTAGCCTAGTAATCCCCTATGATCCTATGCACCTATTAATAATGTTTGGCAGGTTAATCCTTTACAGTTTTTTGTTATCAACATTGGAACCTATTTCACATTTTAGAAAACTTTTTGTTTTAATAAAAAACCTCAAACAAGAAACAAACCCTCCATAGCCTATTAACTTAATACAAACCACATAACTGTGCATCTTGAAATAATGAAGTTTAACCCTCCTAATAGCAACAATTGTGCCAAATAGACAGCTGCTAACAGAGAGCCTAGTTAATCTGAAACTGAAGTTCTTCATGCTATGCTAAGGTGCATGTTACTGCCTGTGCTTCTACTTACACTAGTTGGTCTCTGTTACTTTTTTAATCTTTATTCCTCTTCCCCAGATATGAAAACTCCTTGCATACTTTCAGAAATCATTAACTTTTAGCAATAAAGAAACCAGTGTTCTGTCTTTTATTGCTCAATTACCAGCTTGTCTCCATGGAAAAGTAATAGAAATAAAGATAAGATGAAGGTCCCCTGTTGCAGCCTGAAAGACAAGCTGAAACCTTTATTGCTAACGGAAAACTTCTCATTTGTTCTCACATTTTACTTGTTTCCACTTACAATTTATTAGACCAAGCCAAAGGTCTTAATCCAGACACTTGTCTGTGCATAAATGACAGAAAATATATCAGCTTTACATATTTTATGATCTGTGTACGTTTACACCCACCTCAACAAATCAAGATTACAACCAATTAACTTAAAACATGCTTTTGCCTAGCTTTTCTTTCCTTCTTGCACTGTAATGGCCACATTTATTATTACCAAAAAAGGAGCAAGTAAAAGAAGAGGAAGTGGGGAAAAAGGCATCTATTTACTTTAATAACTTTATCACTTACAGGAACAACTAAAAATGCGATACTATAAAATATGCAATTTATATTGAAAAATGTTTCATAGAAATACTGTTAAGAAAAAGCTACCGTTTACAAACCTTTTTCCTTCTCCCTCTTCTCCCCTCAGAGTCCTTCTAATCATTAATGATATGAAGTGAAGCAAATATCTTTCCGTTCCAGACAAGTTTATTTATTTTATTTATTTTATTTTACATTTGTTGACTGGGCTAGTCTAACTGGATATATGTCCATTTTCAGTAGAGGCCTGGGGAGAAAAGCTCCAAAACAGTATTAATTTAATTGAATAAATATACAAAGGATCTACTTAAGGAAAACATTACAACACTAAATTAAATGTAAAAAAAAAAATAAACACTTTACCATATATTTAATTTAAGCTAGTAGGTAAGAGAGGAAAAAATGGAAAAGAGAAAAAGAAATAATATAAGAAAAAGAGTGAAAAAAAATTATGTTAGAGTTGGTGTAAAGAAATTTAGAGCATTTGATATAGCTATAGAATAATATGTATAGCAGATTTAGAAATGTGGGTTAGACATGGAAAGCAAAAAGAAATGAATAGCTAGTATCTATCAAACATCTTATACACATAGATGCACACAGGGCATGGCATGTAACAAACATCTTATATACATAAATCCACACAGGGCATGGCATGTAACAAACATCTTATATACACAGATGCACACAGGGCATGGCATGTAACAAACATCTTATACACATAGATGCACACAGGGCATGGCATGCAACAAATCTCTGAAAAAGGCTAATTTTTATTAAGTAGTAGTTTGGCAGGGAACAGAAAATACTGAGTTAAAACAAGAAAAAAAATGTAGAGCAACCTAAACAAATAGTGAAGGAAATAAGAAATGGATATCAGTGTTGAGGAAGTTTAGAGTCATTTCAGCAAGGGGAGAGGGTGTTAGTCTGGTTTAGAACATGTACATAACCACTGGGATTTAAGAAAGACTCTTAGTTGGTTCTTAAACAGTGGAGTAGATGTAAGGGAAGTTAAATCATTTGGAAGTCTGTTCCAAGTGTTTCCAACAAAGTTAGTAAACGGGCAGTCACCAGATTTGTTAATTGGATTTAAGGGTGGCAACTAGTAACTTATCTGCTGAGCATAGAGTTTTGAGATTTATATAAGGACTAATAAGATTACAGAGTACAGGAGTATTAGTGGGATGGTACAGGACCTTGTGAGTGATAGTAAGTTGCTGAAGAAGAATCTGGTTTTGAAATTCCAGCCATCCTAGCGGTTTCAGATTTTGGCAGTGGTGGGTTCTAAAAGGGGGCCAGTGGCAAATCTGGTGATGTTGTTATAGAAGGTTGCCAGTTTGTTTAGATTAGTTTTAGATAGGTTGGTATACATGGGGGAGGCGTAGAGTAGGGTGGAGATTAGATGGGTTTGAGCAATAGTAGTCCTGGCAGAGGGTGTAAGAAAGGCTTTAAGCCTGTAGAGGAAACCAAGTTTTCTATTAACTGCTTTGATAGTTAAGTTTATGTGATTGTCATAGTTAAGATTATGATCAATTGTTACACCTAAGAGTTTGGTGGTTGTGTCGGGTGCTATTACAGTGCGATTATTTGATGTAATTGTGAAATTAATATGTGTAGACTTCTGTGTGGGAGTGAACAGTAATAGTTTAGTTTTTTTTGGGTTAAGGAGGAGACAGTGTTGATGGAACCAGTTTTCAACTAAGGTAAGTACTCTTTGGGTACTGGACTGGAGTTCAGCTGAAGAGGCTGCGGTACAGATTAATGTCGAGTCGTCAGCATATTGTATATGCAGGTGGTTTGGGGGAGGGTAGTTTTCAGATCATTAATGAAAATAGAAAACAGGAGAGATCCCAGAATGGAGCCTTGTGGGACAAAGTGACTGGGAGCTGAGTAGATAGTTTATTGACCCAGAGGACTGCCTGTTGTCTGTTACCTAGATAAGACTTAAACCTTTTTACTGCTGAGTATCTAAGGAAAGTGATTGTAGTGTATCTAACATTAACTGATGATTAACCATGTCAAAGGCTTTAGAGAGGTCTATAAAGAGAGCAGAGGAAAGCAGGTTGTTATTATGATTTCTATTAATACAGTCAGAGAAGTATAAGAGAGCAGTTGTAGTCCGGTGGAATGGTCTACAGCCATGCTGGCAGTCAGCCAGTAGCTTGTTTTGTAGGAGATGCTTGAGTAGCTGCTGGTGGATACATTTCTCCAAGATTTTTGCTAAAGGAGAGAGTATGGCAATGGGTCAAAAGTTAGTGAGTTCAGTTGAGTTACCACCCTTATGCAATGGAATTATATGTTAGACTTTCCAGAGAGAAGGGATAGTACATTCTGTAATAGCTTTGTTTATTAAGATGGAAATAGGGTAGGCTAGTGCACCAGCTGCCATTTGCAGATATTCGGCTGGGAGGAGGTCAGCTGATGGAGTACAAGGTTTAAGTTTTTGGAGAAGTGTATGGACGAGTGATGTTGGCACTGGTTGTAGAGTAAATGCAGGAGGATTATTAGCTATTGAGGGTGGTGTAGTGGTGCTAGCTGGGGATAAGGTATTTGCTAGTGATTTGACTGATTCTGAGAAAAATTTGTTAAATGTATCTGCGATTTGGATGGGAGTGTTCTAAGTCAAGTTAGATGGGGTAGGAGTTTTGGAGTGACCTGGATAAAGTAGCCTGTTAATGCTTGACCAGAATTTTTGTGGATTATGTGGTTGGGTTTGTTGGAGTTTATGGTAATAGTTTTTTTTTGTCAAGAATAGTTAGTTTTTTAGTATTGTTTCTAAGCTGTCTAATGTTTTGATGGTCTGTAGGGTCTTTTGTGCATCTCCATTTGGACCACATCTTATTTCTCTGTAGCATTTTGTGCCTGGTTTCTTTGGAGAGCCAAGGAGCAGGTTTGTCCCTAGTTCTCACTGTACGAGAAGGGGCAAGGCAGTCAAGAATTAGCAGGAATTTGGAATTAAAGTATGACACTGCTTCATCAAGAGGTAGGTATTTTAGGGGTGACCAGTTGCAAGCTTTGAGCTCAGCTAGGTAGCTGTCTGGGTTTAGATATTTCTTGTTCTGAGTAGTCCTAAAGGTAGTTTTGGTTGGGAATAGTGGTCTTTTGTCTAGTTATAAGGGTAAGAGAGTGGTCACTAATATCATCTGGCAATGTACCTGTTTTATATAGGAGAGGATTACTATTAACTAATATCCAGTCTAAGGTACTTTTTTTATTGCTAGGTTTGTGGGTTCTGGTAGTAGAGGTGATGGTTTGATAGAAGCCATAAAGGTTTATGTGAGTAGTAGGTTTGGCTGAAGTACAGCAATACCAATCAATATTAAAATCTCCAAGGAGTACAGTTTCTTCTGGGAAGGATGTGAACAACCAGCTAAGTGAATTTTCAAGGGTATTAATGTTATTACCTGGAGGGATATAGACACAGATAATGTATAAGGATTTATTTGTATTAATCTGGAGCTTAGTGATTAAGATTTCAGCAATGTTAGGAGTGGGAGGTTGAGTATCCAATATTGTAATTTGTAATTCAGATTTATACAATATTGCTACCCCACCACCTTTTTTGTTTAGACGATCTCGCCTCAGGATATTATATCCAGGTGGTATTATATCATCGTCGCTAGTTACTGGCTTGAGCCAAGTTTCTATTAGACATAGGATAATCCACAAGCGAAATCTCTCCACTCGACTGGTGAACAAACAAAAAGAGAACCAAGGAGAAAAAGTACTGCCACTACTTTTATTCGTTTCCACACACCAAACACGTAGTACCAAAACGTTATGAACCCCTTCAATTACACCTGCGTTTTCGTCCCTATGACATGGACTTCATCAGTTTTGGTACTACGTGTTTGGTGTGTGGAAACGAATAAAAGTAGTGGCAGTACTTTTTCTCCTTGGTTCTCTTTTTGTTTGTTCACTATTAGACATAGGATGTCAAAAGAATATAAACCTAATAGTGCATGTAGCTAAGTAATTTTATTATTTAAGCTACGTATGTTGAGGTGAGCTATGAGAAGAGAGTTGGGGCCACTAATTGGGGTTTCAGAGGTGGTGTGGAATAGTTGGGAATCAGGTATGGTGTTTTCTGGGCCTGGATTAGGATGAATGTCACCATGTAAAAGTAGGTGTTGCTGTGGTGTATATGAGTATTTTAAGAGTTTGGAAATATTACAGTATGGTTTTCTCAGTTGGAGGTAACTAATGTGGGTTAATCTATGAAAGTGAGGTAGAAGGTAGGATGATGAAAATGTTGTGTTACAATGAATTGGTGGAGATGAAAGGGAGAGAGGAGTTGTTTTAAGGGATGTTGAAAACTAGTATGGTTTAGGTATTCATAACTGGTGAGGATATGTGATATAAGTAGAGAGGAAGAATTATAAAAAAAAGAGGAACAAGTAAGAGAGTCTAGGTATGGCAGTGATAAGCATGTTAAGGTGAAAGGAAAGCTAAGGCAGTGGGATGAAAATTGAGTAGCAAGGAAATGTAATTGGTGAGGTTGTATAGAGAGGGTTAGATAAAGGGAGGTACTAAGTAATTAGGAGTTAAGTGTTAAGTATGTAACATGATAGGGTAAGTCTATAGGATGACAGAGTAGGGGTGTGGCCAAGGAGGTATAAGTTCAGATGTAGTGGGGGTGGATGAAATTTGGGGGTAGAGAAGCAGAGTGAGCCCGCAGGGCGGACGGAGCGGGTTAGAGCAAGTGAAGGAAGAGGTCCCAGAATCAATCTGCGACCAGCAGGTTATAGTGGAGCAGTTAGACGTTCCAGGTAAGAGGCAACACAAGTTTAAGATAAACAGTGGCAAGGTATATAGGGCTGGGCTAAAGACTACAGAAGGAAGGAGAGGGACAAGATTGAGTAGGGTCAGATACACTGAAGAAGGTGCAGGGTGGACTATAAGAAATACAAGTGAGGTGGGAGTTAGGAGAAATTACAGAGCCTAGTGTAGAAAGCCACCTAGTGGTCAAAGGTTAAAACTACAGGCAGCACTAAAATGGAGGAAAAAAAGAAGAAGGACTCAGCTGGAGTAAACAATGTTAAACAGAGAAGCTTATTATGGGGTAGGAGGGGGTATGGCTGCTGGGTAACTGGCTCAGAAAGGAGGTTTCACACAGCAAACTGGACTACAGATACTTCTTTGTATTCTTTTAAAAATATACAATTCAGCTTCAGAGCCTGTATGAGAGGAGACACATACTTTCACTATTTCTACAGATGGAAGGGTTTTGAATGTAGGACTGTAACTTCCTTGCAGATGAGATGGCTTTCTTTTGTTTTGAAAGGGGTCCTTATAGGGCAGGCAAGTAGATTCACCAGTCAACAGCAGGTTTAGAAGTTGAAAGCTGGGTAGGTTTAGAGAGGAGAAAAGAGCAAATTAAGTAAACAAGACATCTATGCATGCAGCAATTAGACAAAGATAGTTTAGGAAGTTAGACAAATATATTAATAAAAATCATTTTACACATTAAATCTTACTAAGAAAAGCAACACAAAGCTTAGGAATACTACTCTAAGTCTATATGCCAACAGGTTCATAATAATGTCTAGCCATATCTAACCACATGTAGGTGATATACAAGACCCAGTATTAAACACTTATTATTGTTGTAATAGCTAAAAACAGTGAGTAACAAGACCCAGTATTAATCACTTACTAACACTGTAATAGTAAAATGCAGTGAGTAACATCATAAAGCCACACTATTTCACTAGGTCATCTCAGAACAGAAATTAATAGACTCAGGGACCTAGTAGTGAACAAGCAGGTACACAAAATTTGGTATCCAGAAAGCTAATCAGATAAATACAGTTTCTAAAGAATAGAGTAGCGCAACAAATCAAAATTACAATTATTTCCGCTAAGGAAATTAGGCTGATTAAATATTAAGCAATAAACAGGCAGTACACACAATCCAAGATTAAATATAGACAACATAATATTGTATATCGGGTAATGTCAGGTAGAAAAATTCATTGTGTTGATATTTGTGATGAACATAAAGTAAAGAGGGTGTTTGTTCAAAATAGAGGGGAAATCTGGAGAAAGGCTAGCACTGCATATGCTACAATGGTCTCAGCGAGCAAGAAAGTCAACAGACATCCACTCTTTCCACTTATTCTTATACAGCCATATTTGACAAATGTGATTGATGGCTTGCAGTCTCACGTCTTCACTAATTTCCATGTTGCTGGTCTTCTTCCTATTCATCTTCATCTCTGAACTCCAGATTCTGGTCAACTCCTGCACTTTTTCTCTGTTGTTTCAAGCATTTTCCTTTGGAACAGTAGAAAAGGCTTCACTGGACAAGTCTCTCTGTGTGCATTATCAGAAGAATGAGAAGCAGAGTCCCCTTTCTGCTTGATGTCTCATTTTTTGATGGACAAACTTTTGTATTTCCTCCTTAGCCTATTCTGCATCAAAAATGACTTTGATCCTCCAGGAAAAAAATATTAAGACGACATCTGGACAGAGTAGCTTAAATCTCACACCTGCCTCTTGACATTCCCTGATTACGGGAATAAAATGTGTTCCTCTTCTGCCTGGTGTTGTTGTTGTATCTTTCGGCTTTTCCCAGTCAGGGGTCGCCACAGCGGAACTCCGGTCCGCTAATGATTGGCAGTAGATTTTTACGTACTGACTTGCCAGGCCTGATGCACAACCTTCAACGAAGGTACGTCCATTCATGCATGTCTCTACACAGAAGACGCTTTAGCTGATAATCGAACAGGACAACGACGTCTTACTGTGAGGTGGCAACGCTACCGCAGCACCACCACCGCAGCTTACCCTCTTCTGCCTGGTGTACACTGAATAATCATTGTCCACAATCTACTGTCCGTCCAGTTGCTTATTTGCGCATTTATAAAATTAATAGTCTGTTCCTTCTAGTTTCTATGGTACCGTAGAAAATATCACATTCACTCTATGTTCTCTGCCCTCTAATTCTACCATTTTTTTAAAAAACTCTTTTTGAGAAATCTTATACTCAGACATCCTTTTCTTCATTTTGACATCTGATTTTTGCAGTTTTACCTGAATATCTGTTTAAAGCTTCTTCCATTTTCACAGTATTATTTCAGTTGATGTTTTGTTTATTTTTATCAGCTCTGAGCACATTTGACTTATTTTTTCTCTACATTACTGGAAGTCATGTCTTGCACCAAAGATGGAGCTTGAACTGCTTTTTGCTGAACAGCTGCAGGATTCTCCACAGTCAGTGTTTTCTCTTCAGCTTTTCTAGTTGATTTTCTTTCAGGCTCTCTTACTTTCATCTTTGCAGGCATCGAAACAAAGCAGTAGAATAACTAATCAGTAACTATTTTATTCAAGCTGATAATATCTTGGCTGCAGTTTGTCAGTTTCTGTTTCCACACTGGGAGAGCTGAAGTTGTGCTGTTTTTTTTTTAAACAAGAAACATCATATATGATATAGGCAATCATACTTTTATATACATGAAAACAAACCATATCTTTGAGCTGCAGAATTGGAATCTATTTCAAACTGATAAGTACATTTTTTGCAACTTAATTTGCACTGTGCTGTATTTATACACTTGCCTATTATTTATAGTGGTGCTGTATTATTTCTGTCTCTTGTTGTCTCCACTGTGTTTTTCCCACCCATCCACCCTGTTCTTGTCTTGGTATTATCTTGGTGGCTTTGAAACTGCCCGCCCCTCTTATAAATTTGTATTTGGATACTCCTTCTGGGCCTATCTCATTTGCTCACTCAACTGAGTGCAGTGAGATCATATTCTGATTTCAGGCACTCCTACTGTGTACAAAGAGAGCATCTGAGAAGGACAACCCCTGTAGCCTCTTAATCCTGCTGTGTTCCCTTCCTCAAAAAAAAAAAAAACAAGTGCGCTGGCCTGCACTGCATTTTAATTGTATTTACTGCTGTTTTAGCTGCTTTTCTGTATAAAAAAAAAAAATTCCTAGCTTGTTTCCTGCCTTTCCTGTAACTTGTCTAGTCCAGATACATACTTGCTGTATCCAGGACTGTTTGTAAGCTCATGAGCCCCCCAAGCCTTTCTGTGTTGGGAATGGTAAGCATCAGGTAACCTATCTACCATGGGAAGAGTGGATTTTGGCCCATACATTGTAGTTTATTGGCTGGTTAGGCGGTTTTCCATCCCTTTCAACTTGCTGGCTTAAAAGCATGCGTTTGTGCTTATTCTCCACCCTTCCTGTAACTAGTCTAGTCCAGGTACAGATTTGCTGTATCCAGGACTCTTTGTAAGCTCCTGAGCCCCCCAAGCCTTTCTGTGTTGGAGGAAAGCCTTCTAGCTTATCAGTTGGAGTGGTAAGCATTAGGTAGCCTATCTACCACAAGAGGAGTGGTTCCTGGCCCAGAAATTGTAGCTACTGGCCGTTTGGGCAGCTTTTCCCCATCTCTTTCAACTTTCTGGTTTAAAAGCTGCACTTGCACGGTTTCCCACATTTCCTGTAACTAGCCTAGTCCAGATACAGAGTTGCTGTATCCAGGACTGTTGGTAAGCTTCTGAGCCCCGCAAGCCTTTCTGTGTTGGAGGGAAGCCTTCTAGCTTATCAGTGGGAGTTGTAAGCACTAGGTAGCCTATCTACCACAAGAGGAGTGGTTCTGGCCCAGAAATAGTAGTTTACTGGCCGTTTGGGTAGTTTTTTTCCCATCTCTCTCAACTTTCTGGTTTTAAAGCCCGTGTTTGTGCTTGATCCCCACCTTTCCCGTAACTAGTCTAGTCCAGGTACAGATTTGCTGTGTCCAGGACTGTTTGTAAGCTTCTAAGCCCCCTAAACCTTTGTGTTGGAGTGCAGCCTTCTAGCTTATCAGTGGGAGTGGTAAGTACTAGGTAGCCTGTCTACCACAAGAGGAGTGGTTCTTGGCCCAGGAATTGTAGTTTATTGATCATTCAGGAAGTTGTACATCTCTTTCAACTTTCTGGTTTAAAAGACCCCATCTGCGCTTGTTTCCCATCTTTCCTGTAACTAACCTACTGGAAAGCACTAGAAAGCCTTAAACTGATACAAGCCTTCTAGCTTAAAAGAGACTTTGGAGTGATTGAATATCAGTTTTCTGTATTTTCTTGTTGTACTTAACTGTTTTCCACCTAAACGCTGATTCTTCCAATACTTATTGTGATTTAAAAGCTTGTTTTTTTTCACATATTGTACTTATTTGACTGCCTGCACTTCTAAAAATTTTTTTGTTTAAATAAATTTTTAACTGTTGTAGGCTACACACTAAAGTAAGACAGCCTTTTCTGATCGCTTGTAGTTGTTTAAAGCTGTTTTAAGTGCACTTTTTACTGTTTTTGCCTTATCTTTTCAAAAAAAAAAAAAATTTCTTGTTTCCCGCCTTTCTAAGCTAGTATAGTCCAGTTTTCAGCCTACTGCTGAATTCAGGGCTGTTACAAGTTTCTGAGTTGCTCATACCTTACTTGGATAGAGGGAGGTTTCTTTGTTCACCTGTCAGAGAGGGGAACTTTGAGCAGCCATCTGTTCCTGGAGGAGTGGTTCCAGCCCAGAAGTTAGAAGTTTAAAAAATGCATTTGCACGGTTTTGTGCGCCGGGCAGGCACTGGTTAGCTAGGGTTAAATTATTCCCTGCTCCACTAAGTCTCCTCTTCAGTTTTTCACTTGAAACTAGTCTAACTCTCAACCTAAGCACTCAAAAAGCATCCTACAGTCCAGCACTTGCTCAGACCTAATAGCAAGCACTAATATACCCAGACACTTGATTGCCCAGCAGGGCAAGGCTGTTTATCCACCCTTCACCAACCAAGCGACTAAGCAGCTCACCCTACTATTCAGGCATGACCAAAGGGCAACTTCGGGTGTACTCTCCAGTCCAGCTGGTGAATCTGGGTATCCTGAGGCAATGTTACAACTGCCTCATGTACACAGACAGCCCTCTCCTCCTACCATAAAACACTAATATGCGAGATATGCAATTATACAGCCAAACTGGAGGCTAAGGTCTCTCCACCCAAGACTGGAACAGACAGTCATGAGTAGAAGGTTAACACTTGCACCACACCTCCAGCCTCACACAGACCTACTAAACCAGCACTGGCAAAAAAATACACAAAATTATATTTGGAGGCTCTAAATAAAAACGTGCAAAAGCATCAGAGAGCTCCAAAGCAGACACCCACAAAACCTGCACCTCCCGTCACAAACCAGACAACACATAAAACACAAAATCAATGTGCCGCACAATCACAGCCCTTAAGATGAAATAACATACCTAACACACTATTAATAGGTGACTCAATACTCAGGCACACTAATGCCTCACTCACTAGGCTGGACAAGGAGAAGGTTACTGTTAGCTGCCTATCGGGAGCCAGAATCCGCCACATAACACAAGCACTCCGGTCACTCCAGAACAAGTACAAATATGACTCTGTCATTGTTCATGTTGGTGTGAATGACCTGTACCTCCCTGGACTACATGAAAAGTGACATGGAAGAGCTCTCTGATCATGTAGCCCAGGCGGGTATGACCCTGACCCTGAGTAGCATCCTACCCTCACCAAAAATGATACCTCAGTACAAAGAAACAATGATCAATTTCAACAACTGGCTAAGCTTCTGGTGTCATTCAAATGGGATCCAGTGTCTGTCAGCCTGGGATGACGTGCTCAACAAGCCGCGTTGCTTCGCAAGAGACGGCTTGCACCTGTCACCCCTTGACTTTCGAATACTGGCCAAGGCTCTTGCTGCCCCCATAGTGCCTTTTTTAGGCAAGGCTCACAATTCAAACCCACCACTGTAAACAGCACAAGTGAAAAAAAAAAAAAAAGAGGGTTATGCTACTCAACGCCAGGAGTTTAAATCTCAAAATGCATGCGTTCGAAGCACTCCTAAGTATGGAGAACGTCGACATCTGTGCAGTAACTGAAACCTGGTTCAAGGCTCCAGAGAGCACTCCAGCATTACTGGGCTACAACCCATACCACACATTTCGGCCACAGAACACGGACCGAAACACAAAAGGAGGGGGTGTATCCATATTCATCAAGGATACTCACACCTCCAGTTTAGTGGCGCAGCATGATACCTATGAGATCAGCCATGTGCAACTAACATCGGGCAAATCTGCAATGCAAATTGTGGCCTGCTACAGATCACCCTCTATGACCCAGGACCACCACTCCGCCTTTCTGGAGACAATGGAAAACATGAAGGTCCTACCGAACACCCTGATAGTGGGTGATTTCAATTACCCTACCATTAACTGGGAAAACTACTCGACTACAAACTCCCAGGCTCAGCGCTTCCTGGAATTTATCAACTCAAATGTCCTGGATCAGCTGGTAAACTCCCCTACCAGAGGCCACAACATATTGGACCTGGTCATCACCAACATGGGCGACAGGTGTTCCGTACCCGAGGTCAACCTGTCACTGGTTAGATCAGACCATAAACTAATCACCCTGGATGTCCACACCCCACCACCACCCCCAACCATAGAAACCACAGTGAAAAACTTTTCTAAAGCAAACTTCCCCTTACTTAAGGCAGAGGTGGTAAGTTTCACAGCCCCCACGCTAAAGGATAACACTGCCCAAGATGCAGAATCCTTTACAATTGCACTCTATGAGCACCTACAAGGATGCATGGATCGTGCCATCCCCTAGCAAGACCAAGACTCACTCCCCTAACAGAAGGAAACCAGTCTGGACGACTCCTGCCATAAATAGGTTATACAACAGAAAGAGGAAACTAGTTCAGAAAAAAAACAAATCCCAAGAAGGAAAGACATCCCTGATCAGTATCAGTAAGAAACTAAGGTCCCTCATAAATTCATACAAGGCTAACTTCGAAAGAAAAATAGCCAAGGATTTGAAAGATAACCACAAAGCCTTCTTTAGCTATGTCAAGAATCTAAGTGGCAACTTGCAGATATGCTCTGAGTTAGTGCAAAATAGCACAAAATATACTGAACCTACTGATATTGCCAACATCCTGGCAGATAGATTCAGAGCAAACTTCACCTCCCTCTCACCTTCAAAAGGGCCCACAACAATACCGGAAAAGTGTAGTGTCCCGGAAATCACATAAGCACAGGTGAAAACAGCACTTTCAAAAGCCAAAAACACAGCATCAATGGGGCCAGATGGTGTCCCAGGCTGCGTCTTGCATGAACTACAGAACAAACTAACCCCCCCACCTAAACACGCTGTTCGACCTCAGCCTCTCCACAGGCTAAGTGCCCATAGAATGGCACACAGCAACGGTTATTCTGCTCCACAAAGGAGGGACTACAACTGACCCTGGTAACTATCTCCCCATAAGCCTGACTAGCCTGGTCTGCAAGGCTATGGAGCGCATCATCATGGAACTCATTAACAAAGTCATTGGGAACCTCCAAACACTTGACCCGACCCAGTTTGGCTTTGTTAAGGGCAGGTCATGCCTACTAAACCTGGTTGACTTCTTTGAGACAGTCACCAAGGCCATAGACGAGGGAAAGGTGGTTCACACAGCCTACCTTGATCTCACCAAGGTGTTCCAACACCATTTCTCACTCGGGTATTGTAGAAAAACTCACCAGCATGAACATAAACCCCTATGTCACAAGATGGGTTGCCAACTGGCTTACAGACAGAACTCACACGGTAGGAATAACGGGCTCCAGGTCCAACGCTAAACCAGTCACAAGTGGTGTTCTGCACTGTTCGGCATATATTTCTCAGAAGTACAGGCAAATACAGGAGGACTATGGCTAACCAAGTTCGCAGATGACTGCAAACTAGGAGCCATAATTGACTCTCCGGCTGACATGGACATCCTTCAAAAAGGCCCTACTGAGACAGACACCTGGTGTCAAAGTCATGGCCTCAAGCTAAATGCCAAAAAATACATAGTCATCCCATTTGGGAAAAACAAAACACCCACAAATTACCACATAGGCGGCAGCCCCCTTAATACAGAAGAGGTAATAAGAGATCTGGGGACCCAGGTAGATAGTAATCTCTCCTTTGACAATCATATTGCCAAAGTAGTTAGGAAATTCTTCTATGTGGCCCATCTAATTACTAAGGGGTTCGCATCTAGAAATAAAGAGGTTATAGTGCCCCGCTTCTAGTCACTCATCAGACCCATCATAGAGTACAATGCCCCATTTGGGATGTACCTCACAAGACACTTCTAACAGCTGGAAAGACCACAAAAGCACCTCACCAAAAGGATTACTGGCCTCAAACATATATCCTATGCAGCCCGACTGAAAAAACTCCAGCTGTACTCGGTGACATACCGCTTACTCAGAGGTGATCTCTGTCTGACTTACAAAGCCATGTCCAACTCAGAATTGCTGGACATGCTCCACCTAAAGAAATCCAAGTCACTGCGAGCCACGTGCTCTAGTAAGCTAAACCTCGCCACAACAATAAATAGAACATGGTGGAGGGATAGATTCCTGTCACAGAGACTCCCCCATGCTTTGGAACAAAATTCCTAACTACATTAGGCAGAGTCCCTCACTAACACTCTTCAAGAGAAGCCTTGACGAGTGGATGGGTAACAGAAAATACATTCCTGGGATCACTTCATTGGCTCTGCTTGACAGAGGCTCAGTTAATTAATCAATGGGGAGGTGAAAGCCGACACACTCTGGCTAGGCTTAAAAATGCCCTCGGGCAGATAGTCTAGTACCTACCTATGAACCTATATCAACATTATTTTATCTGCAACTATTATACATCACAAACCATACTGACATAATTTTAGTTTCAAATATTATACATCACTTATAATTATCTGGTCAGTCAAACATTACACAGGTCATTCAAATCCTTCCTTCTTTTAAACCTCGTGTGACACCCGTGCCCTGACCCAGCAATCAAGGAGCCTCAATCCTCACCACTAACACCAGTGAGGGGCGTCTCATACAGGAGGAAAGGATAAAAAATACACACAGTAATGTGCAATTTCACTTAAGAGGAGACAGAGATCACAGTTAGTCCAGGGCTGGTCGCTCTCCAGGTCCCAAATAAGACTCCCCACTGGCACAACTACAGGGTCCAGATCTCAGCCAGCTGGGCAAGCTAAAACTTCCAGCATCCTCTCTGTCCAACTAGTGCTTCATGTCCCTGCCCAAGTAGCTCACACACACACACACACACACACACACACACACACACACACACACACACACACACACTTTGAGATAAGAGTTATACAACCACACAGACACTCCTGGGGAAGGCTGGCACAGGTTCTCCAGCTGTGCCTCTTTTACCCAAACTATATGGTAGAAATCACTGCCACCACACCCAGCTAATAATTCTCAGCTACTCAAAGGCCCTTAAAAGGGTGTCCAATTATTACTGTGCAATATTATTATCCAGTTGGTAGTATATTAGAGTGACTTGATACAGGATCCCTATATACATGCAATGTACTATTAGAGCTTAACTTATCTCTGCACATAACAGACACAGTTAAAGGGGTTTAAAATATTTAATAATAAATAAAAACACAAGACAATACTTTTTACTACACAGTGCTGGTCAAGAGTTCAGAGAGAAATGCTTAAAATAATTCAGTAGTACGGTTCTGACATCACAGAAAAACAGTCTAGTTTTTCTAGTTTCTAGCTATTTCTTAGAGAAAACACAAGTCTAAGATACACTTACATATAGAGCAAGCTAGTGCTGGTCCGTTGGATGGTCAGGACAAGCTACTTAATGCTCTGTTTCTCTCTGTTTTTAAAATCACATTCCTGGTTCACATTACATCATTCTTCACACTTCCCTGGGTTCCCATTACATCATTCTAGAAACTTCCCTGGGTTCCCAGGTTAACAGAAACTACATTTACATTCTTCACCTCTGGGCAGAAACCAGAGCAATAAAGGACATTTATGCATGCAAATTCTGGCTATTAAATCTGGCCTTAAAACAATACCAAGAATTCCTTCATCTAGACAGGCCGGAGCAGACTTTAAATATCAAAGACAGTCATAAAATGCTTGACAACTTCCTTACAGCAGAGTGCACTATTGTTACATTTTTGCAGTTCCACATGTAACAGTATTTTTTCCATTTAAGACAACAAGCCTGTGGTTTACATTAATATTTACAGATGACAGAATTATTTCCAAAATTCTATTTGGCTAGGCTGGCAGCCTTCACCTATCTTCTCCCAATCTTCATACCTCGTTCCTCCTCTGAATGCATTATTCCCACAAATTCTACATTTGATGTAATTTGCTCCTATCCTTTGCTAAAGATCCCAATTCTAGTTCATCATCATCATCTTCTTTCGGCTGTTCCCGTTAGGGGTCGCCACAGCAGATCACCTGTTTCCATTTATTCCTGTCCTCTGCATCTTGCTCTGTCACACCAACCACCTGCATGTCCTCTCTCACCACATCCATAAACCGTATCTTATGCCTTCCTCTTTTCCTGTTACCTGGTAGCTTCATCCTTATGTTACTATATTCAATACTTCTAGTAAAGATGGTTTAGACTTTGATATCAATTGTCTAGTAATTGTTTTTTTTTGGCAGACATCATAATTAGACTTCGCAATGCCTTAGTATGTCTAGACAATTCTGATTCTATATCATAGCTTAAAAAATAATTTCCTTAGTTACATCAATTTGCTCATGCAGTATCTGAAAAGGCAGTCTTCAGGGAATCCTTTAAAGTCTACCAACTCATTACACAACCAGAAAATATGTTCTCAATTACCCCATTTTTCCCCATCACACCTTCAACATTTGCTGTCTACCTGACAGAAAATTCTTTGGAGTCTACTTGTGTTATAAAGATACCTACGTAAACACTTCTAGGCAAAGATCCTAAATCTTCTCTATTTGGGAGACATACATATATGTCACCCCACTGTTTCTTTGTGAATCGCTTAGCCAATATTTCTTCCCAATCCTTTCTAACCTCCTCTGATTGAATCTTAGTTATCATTCAATATTTTGTATGCTCTACTAATTATTCCTTTTTTAACAGCAGCTTCTCTTTTAGATTCTACTAAAAACTGAAGCAGTGCTGGTCTGTCCCCTTAGGATCCTACTCTATCTTTCTCTTTGCCTATACTCTATCTATCCTTGATAGGGAAGGCAATCTCTAGCCTGCAGTCCAAATACATTCTTGGCCTCTTTACATTCTATTATCTTCCCCCTCTCTAATGATTTACTCCCAATACCTTGGTTCTTCTGCCAGTTTTCACAAATTCCAGTGCGCTCTGGTCTACAGGTCTGTACCCCTAATTGCAGTCAACCCTATTGATAATCTCTTTCTCCATTCCTGTGTTGGCTTACTTCTTAGAATACTTTCTGCTACTTTACGTTTACAATATTATGTGTGGTTATTGTTACTCTAAAGGATATGCATCCAAAACCTCAAGTCTCTTCTTGTTTCTCGAGCTTCCCCGTTTCATCAACATCCCTTTCCACTTTGAACTATTGGTTTCTGCTTGTGCCATGTACATGAGCCTTAACTGTGTAGCTCTGAAATACTCCAAATCAGGTAATCCATTGCCACCTTGTTCAATTGGAAGAATGAGCTTATCCCATTTGACTCTTGCCATCTTCCCCTTCCCTATAAAATCCTTCAGCTTTTTACTAATTGCTATCTACAACTTCTCCTCTGGTTGATAAAAATGTCTGACTTGTATATAAAACTAAAGACACTAAAAACATTTTAACAGCTTGTATCTTGTGATTGATATATATAAAACACAGCTTCAAATTTCTCAGTTTTTGTATTATCTTTTGTTTAGTCTCTTCCCACATATCATATCCTTAGCTGCCACACCAGAATCCTTTTTAATCCATTCTCCCAAGTACTTTTTTATCATGTCCCCATAAATATAGATATTGCTGAACCTATTTGTCTGTAAGTACATAATTTACAGCTATTGCCTTTGTTTTAGCTTCATTAATTTTACATCTCGAAAAGATATGAAACTGCCTCAAAATGTTCCACAACACTTGCATGTCGTTTTTTTGGCTAACTCTGACATAAAATAATATATGCAAATAGAGCCAGCTTTTCTCGACTACCATATTAGTTATATACTTGAATTTCTGAATCTCTTATTTTCTTTGCAAATGGCTCTAAATGTAGTGCAAATAAAGTGGAAAGAGGGCACCCCTGGTCTGGTTCCTCTGCTCAAACAGAAATTTTTAAATAGGAATGCACCCACTTTAATTTTCATCTCCAATCCCTCATATATCCTCCTAATCAACCTTATAATTCTTTTCACGGAATGCAATCGCTTCCATTGCCCTGCTCATACACTCCCAGCTTACTTTGTCAAATGCTTTCTCTACATCAAGACTCAAACAGTGGTATGTTTTCTTACATCCAGCTTCCCTCTGGATCATCAATGTTCTGTTAATGTTGCCAAATATTTGCCTCCCCTCCATAAAACCACACTGATCCATATCTATCACTTTAGGCATCACATTTAGGTTCATAGGTAGATACTAGGCTATCTGCCCTAGGGCATTTATAAGCCTAGCCAGAGTGTATTTGGCTTCCGCCTCCCTATTAGATTAGCCTACTGTGCCTCTGTAAAGTAGGTCACAGAAGGTACCCTTTTAAGATTAGTTTACTGTGCTTCTGTCTAGCAGGGACACAGGAGAGATCCCAGGGGTGAATTTGCGATTTCCCATCCACGCGTCCAAATTTCGCTTGAAGAGGGTAAAACATACATCTTCAATCTGTTAAGCTCTTGCCAGTGGTGAGAATCAAACCCTGCACCTCGTGCTTGAAAGGCATACCCCTTAACCACTGTACCATTGTCCTTTCAGATTTGCCATTCTTGTAGCCATCATAGACTTTATAATTAGAAGTTATGTACTCACCATAACGTTCCATCTGAGTAGGTACTTCATTTGTCTGCAACCTGTGGGTCTCTGATCCGACCGGCAGCTTTCCAAGCTTCAAGATCCGAGCTCCTAGCTCCTCCCCTCTACCCACAATCCCCTGTCACCACCACACTACCTCAGATCGGTTTTGCTGTATCACCTGAAAAAACCTGTAATAAAAAACATGTTCAGATATTCTCAAGAATCATAAAAGATCCTAGAAACCTGATACAGGTTAGGGGGATGGCAGTGGGGGATGGTTGCAGACAAATGAAGTACCTACTCAGATGGAACGTTATGGTGAGTACATAACTTCTAAATCTGAAGTAGTTACTTCATTTGTTCTGCAACCTATGGGACAGAGTCCCCAGCTACCTAAACAAAGAAACCTGGGTGGTCTATGGAAGGATATTCCGAAGGACTGTGGAGCCAAAGGACGCCCTGCTTCTAGATATCATGTCCAGCTTATAATGAGAAATAAACGTATGAGCAGAAGACCAAGTGGCTGCTGAACATATGTCGTCCAACGGCATCCTGGACCAGAAGGCTGCAGAAGTTGCGATGGACCTTGTGGAATGTGCACGGATTTTAAATGGGGTTGTTTTGCCTGATGCCTTATAAGCCTGAGAAATACACTGACAAATCCAATTAGCCAGTGTCACTTTGGATATAGGTTTTCCCATGGATGAAGGAGCAAATGACACAAAGAGTTGATCAGCCTTACGAACGTCTTTGGTCCTGTGCAGGTAAAAACGCAACTGTCTATGTACGTCTAGTGTATGCAACATGTATTCTCCCTTATTTTGAAAATTTTTGAAAAACACTGGCAGATTGATAGTCTGATTGATATTTGCCACAGATGCCACTTTTGGTAAGAAAGACGGGTTAGTCCTGAGAGACACTCTGTCTTTGTGGAAAATAGGATACGGAGGTTTCATGCACAAAGCTTGAGGCTCTGAAACCCTTTTAGCAGAAGTTATGGCTACCAAGAAAGCTGTTTTCCAGGACAGAAAATTAAGGGGTACAGAAGCTGCAGGTTCAAAAGGAAGTTTCGTTAAGGCTTGCAGAACAAAGGTTAAGTCCCAAGAGGGAGTCACGGATTTCACTGGTGGCTTGAGAAGGAAAACGCCACGCAAGAATGTCTTACACAATTTTGTAGACGCTAGAGATCCTAAACCGTCTCCCATATGAAAATGGGATATTGCTGCCAACTGTACTTTTACCGTAGAAGCACTGGCCCCTTGTTCAAAAATCATGGAAAAAAATCCAAGACTGTAGGAATCGGAACAGTAAAGGGGTTGAGACCTTGGCTGTTAGCCCAGATAGAAAATCGTTTCCACTTGCTATTATAGATTTTCCTGGTGGACGGTTTATGAGCCGCTACCAGAATAGTTTTCACAGGTGACGAGATACCGGGAGTCCTTGCCATTAGTGGAACTGGATCAACCAAGCCGCGAGCTTGAGGTTTACCAGGTTCGGTGTTGGGCACCCCGTTGGGTGCGATATCAGATCTGGAATGGGATCCAGGATTAAGGGGGAGGAGAGACTGTGAGACCGCAGGTATGGAAACCAGATTTGACGAGGCCAGAATGGGGCTATGAGGATAATTTTGCTCCCCAACCGTGCGGCTTTCTGAATGAACTTCGCCATGAGCGGAAGTGGGGGGTAAGCATAGAGTAGACCGGGAGGCCAAGCATGAATCAGAGTGTCTCGGGGGCTCTCCCCTACTGGGGGAAGAATTGCGAAGAACTCGCTGCATTTTGTGTTTTGGGGGGTAGCAAAAAGATTGCAGCGAGGCCAACCCCACTTGTGGAAAATTTCCTTCGCGACTTTCGGATTGAGAGACCACTCGTAAGGACTGAGAATTACTCGACTCAATTAGTCCGCCAGAATGTTGGATCGTCCCGGAATGTGCATTGCTATCAGAAAGCGGTTGGTGGATATTGCCCATTCCCAAACTCTCATGGCTTCTCGACAAAGAGGGTAGGATCTGGTTCCCTCTTGTTTGTTTATATACCAGACCACTGACATAGTGTCTGTCTGTATTGCAATCGTTCCTAGAGGTAGAAGGTCTTGGAGAGCCTGCAACGCTAGAAGCACCGCCTTCATCTCCAGAACATTTATGCGCAAGGCGGTCTCCGACAAGGTCCACGTACCTTGGACGTTTCTGCCCAAACAATGCCCCCCCACCCTAGGCGAGAAGCATCCGTGGTTAACGTGGCCTGGGGGGGGGATCACAAAGGGTCTCCCTTGCCTGAGTTCTGGGGAGTGAAGCCACCAAAGGAGGGATTCCCTGCAAACCCTGCTCAGGGGGATGGGAGTGTTCAATGGGTGGAGTAACAGTGACCATTG
The DNA here is from genome assembly GCF_019279795.1 of Protopterus annectens. Classification (NCBI taxonomy): domain Eukaryota; kingdom Metazoa; phylum Chordata; order Ceratodontiformes; family Protopteridae; genus Protopterus; species Protopterus annectens. Next base: position 1,972,152,460 of record NC_056729.1, on the reverse strand, counting down.
AACTTGGAGTGTCCACTGTAATATACGCATCCTTAGGCGAGCATGGAGAGAGAGGCTGATAGCCGCTGCCATCGAGCCTAGTGCTCTCAGGACTAACTCCGCCGGTGGAGCTTTGGTGCGAAGAAGAGCCAAAACCTGGAGTGAGAGGCTGGACAGCCTGTCCGAGGTCAAGAAGGCCCGAGAAGATCGGGAATCTAGCCTGGCTCCTATGAAATCTAATGCTTGCACAGGATGAAGAAAAGACTTCGGTATGTTGACTGAAATGCCCAAGCTGTCAGCAAGAGACAGAACATAGTCCCTCACGGTACAAAGTTGATGCCTGTTGGTTGCTGTGAGGAGCCAGTCGTCTAGGTACGGAAAGACCCTTATGCCCTGAAGCCTCAGGTGGACCGCAACCACTGCCATGACTTTGGTGAACACCCTGGGGGCTGAGGTGAGTCCGAACGGGAGGACCCTGAACTGGTAATGACTGGCCCCTAGCCGGAAGTGGAGGAACCTCCTGGACCGTCTTGTCCATTAGAATGTGGTAGTACGCGTCCATGAGGTCTATAGAGCACATCCAGTCATTCTCCTGCATTAAGGGGAGAATAGATTGTAGAGTGACCATCCGGAACTTTTCTTTGGGGACAAACATGTTCAGGGCGGACAAGTCTAGAATGGGCCTGAGGTCCCCCGTCTTTTTTGGCACTAAAAAGAACCTTGAGTAGTAGCCCGATCTGGACTGGTCTGGGGGGACCCGCTGGATGGCTCTTTTTCCTAACAAATTTGAAATCTCTACGGTCGCCGCCTCTCTGATTGGGTGGGACATCGGGGAGGCGACCACCTGAGGGAGGCCAAATAGGAAGGGAATTTTGTAGCCTCTGGATATAATTCGGAGCACCCATCGATCGTTCGTGATGGACTCCCACATTGACAGGTGCTTCGTTAAATGCCCCCCGACTGTCTCCAGAGCTGGACAGTCGGGTAAGCCCTCAGGGCTGCTGCGCGGGTCTCTCGGAGAAAGGCTCCCTAGACCCGAAGTTACGCGGTCCCCCTCTGCCTCTGGGCCGGCGTCCACCCTGCCCTCCTCTGCCTCTGGAGGGCGCGGAGTCTGAAGCTGGATAGGATTGCTGAGACTTGCGGAACCACAGCTTCTTTTGCCCCCTCTGATTCCTTGAGAAGGAACGTTGGGGGCTCGAGAAGCGGACTCCGACGGCAGACAGCGTCTTCCTGTCCTTCTCGCTTTGGACTAGTGTATCACGTATGGTCTTGCCAAAAAGCGAAGAGCCATCAAAGGGTGCGTTCGCAAAGAACGCCTTGAAAGGTTCCGCGAAATTACAAAGGCGGAGCCAGGCATGGCGTCTCAAGACAACACCTGCCCCGCTGGCCCTTGCGGCTCCCTCCGTAGCATAAGACAGTAGCCGCATGGACGTATTTGAAATGGACTTGAGAGTGGCCATACGAGTCGAGAACACGGTTTTGTCCTCGACCGACATGGACTCTGGTGGAGCTGCAGTGTATTCTTTGATCAAATCCCGTTGCAGCCTGATGACATGCGCCATATAATTCAGCGCCCTCATGGAGAAGGTTGCTGAAGCAAAGGTCCGCTTCCCTATACGGTCCAGCACCAGGGACTCCTTGTCCGGCGGGTGGACCGTGGAGCTCTTCTGGGAGAGTTCTCTCAGTGGCAGTAGCCACCAACATGGCATCAACTGGAGACCCTTTGGTCCAAGCCTGCCTATCTGAAGGGGGGCTAAGGATTTTATCCGGCCAGCGTGGGATAGGCTCCACAGTGTCGGGTTCCTGCCAAGCCCTGGTAGTCAGGAGATCTACCAGGGGATCTGCCGGTGGGGACACCCAGGAGGTAGATGGGCCCGCTTCAAACGCCTCCAGAAATACGGACTCGTCCGAGGAAGGTTTTTGGGCAGACCACCCCCCCCCCTAATACGCAACATTTCCATGATGTCTCCAAAGGAGACATCCTCGGGGGGGGTGACCTTGGGGAACCTTCCCTTTCCTCTAAGTCCGTATCTGTGGTGACGGACTCGGGGGAGTCCATGTGCCTCCTTTTACACGTCCGTTTAAGAGGCACCTCCTCCGTGGGACTATCAGAAGAGGGCTCGTCAACGGCCTCTTGTTCCTCCGAGGGAACCAACTGGAGGGTCTGAGCAGGCTGTCCCGATGGAAGGATGATGGAAGTTAGACCCGTATGCAGTGAGGGAGCGGAAGGATCCAAAGCCCGAGTCGGGGACCTGGAAGACCTCGACAGTACCCTCTCCACTACCTCGAACGCCGAGGGAGAACTACTCTCTTCCGGCCCCGAGAGCAGTCTCCTCGGCTCCGAGATAGGGATCGGGGTCGGAGCCGAAGCCATCGGATCTGAAAGGGAGGTGCTGTCCGACACAGGCAGCGCCGAAGATGCACCCGCTCCCACGGATCTGATGCCCGGCCCACAGCCCCGAGAGCTCGGATCCGAGATACTCTAGGGTATGGTCGGTGTTGAGAAGGCTTGGGCCACCGGCGCCGACAAAACCCCGGCTCCGAAAGGGCCCAGATCCGAAGACTCCAAAACCCGGTTCCGGGTTGAAGAAGGAGAAATCGGGGCAAATATTGAAGCTGCATCCCCCCCCATGGAGGAGGAGGCAGGAACACCCCCATTCTGCATTTGGGTCTGCAAAAACCGACGCATCATCCTGTCCATATCGGCGTCGGAGAGAGACCTAGTAGATCTAGAGGATGTCGTAGAGGCGGGCCTGGAAGGCCGCCTCGATGACCTCGAGGGTGATAGGAGCTCCTCCTCCGGCTCCGGCGAGAAAGAAGGCGATCGGAGCCGAGAAGGAGAAGGTCCGGACACCCTCGGAGGCGATTTAACAGTCTTCGAAGGCGGAGCCAAGGGATGAGGCTCGGCTCGCCTCTTGTGTCTGTGCTTCTCCCTGTGCTTTTCCCCTGGAAGGAGAAGACTGAACTTCCCTCGTACTCAAGGCAGTAGTGGGAGGTTGAGTCCCAGCCTGAGTCGAGGGAATCAGAGTTGCCGAAGCTACCTGGGCAGCCCGAAAATAAAAAAGGGCAGAGAAACACTCTCAACACTCTTCTTTTTAACTTGTTAAAGTTTTAAGAAAAATTTCTTGAAAAAAATTCACTTCCCTGTTCTAAGCTCAGGAGCTCTTCTCACGATGCTTGTGATTCAAGCCGCGGCAAAAACGATCTGAGGTAGTGTGGTGGTGACAGGGGATTGTGGGTAGAGGGGAGGAGCTAGGAGCTTGGATCTTGAAGCTTGGAAAGCTGCTGGTCGGATCAGAGACCCACAGGTTGCAGAACAAATGAAGTAACTACTTCAGATTCATGGTTTAGGATTGAAACAGGCCTGTATGAAGCTGGATCCGATAGGTCTTTACCCTCTTTAGGTAATACAGCCAACATTACTTTCTTCCAGAATATTGGTGCGTCTCCTCATTTTAAAATACTATTAAAAAGAACCTTCCAGATCTTTATCAGTTTCCTCTCTTCCTAGCTTTCAAACTTCCACAGGAATACCATCTATTCCTGGCAACTTTCCTGTAGATTGGTTATACATCACCATTTATACTTCATCTCCTCCTATCCTGTTACTAATTGATCCTCATCTACTGCTAACCTTGGCATATTTAATTCTTCCATAAACATTTCCATTTGTATCTTTTCTTGATCTCAGTATTTCTCTACTTCATACAGAACTTCTAAAATATTTCTAGTACCTCTACAGGACCTGTTGCTGCCTTCCTTGTTACAGATGTCCTAATCTTAGTGACCACACTTTCTACTTTCTGTTACCAGAGTCGTTGCACTAAGTTTTTGTGCTCTGGTGTTGTTATTACAAAACAGTTGCTTAACAGCAGTTTTTCTAAACTCATGCATATTTATCAAGGTAATCCTTTATTTTCTGCTTATTCTGCAATTGCTTCACTTCTTGTTCTGTGAGATTCCCCCTATTCTGCAATAATTTAACAATTGTCAGTCACTCTAAATGATTCTTGTTACTTAACCATATCTCTCTTATTTCCACCCTATTTTTAAACTCCACTTTAATTTTATCCCACTCCCTAGCTATATTTTCAGTAGAAATTTATAGCTTCTCTAATTCCTGAATAATTTCTATTGCCCATTCCTTAAATTCCTCTCTTTTTAACAGAAAGCACTAGTGTCTCATTTTTAGTTCATTACCCTGCATTTTTATTTTAGTTATTACTGTTACATTATCTGAAATTGTGCCAGTGTCCCATTTTTATTTCATTACCCTGCATTTTTATTTCGGTCATTACTGGCACGTGATCTGAAATAGTTTATGGATGCATAACCAAAACTTTCAATTAAATGCACGTTCTTGTGAAATGTAATTTCTGTCTAGCCTAGTCCAGTTTTTGCATCTTCAGGAATAATATGTAAATTCACTCCAAACTCCTACTACTGCAATCTCATCTTCCATGCCAAATATTTTCATACATTTCTTCAAAAATCTACACTTCTTTGTAATTTTTTCTCTTCTGGGCCCCCAGGCACGTCTTTACTGCTTCAAAACAAATTCCTGTCCCCATCTGCAAGTAATATTCCCTGCTGAACACTGATTTCTCCCAGAATTTTCTTAAGCTCCATTATAGCAGTTTTACTTTGAATATAAATGCATTCCAGTGTAATTGTCCTCCCTTGCCAGTAACACCTTAGTAGTACACATCTGCTATTACTTTTTTCCTCTTCTATCCCTATTGGAGCTCTTTTTGCAATTAATGGAAATGCTCCTCTTTCCCTTTGTCCCAGGTATTCTGCTGAATAATCATCCTGAAAACCTTTATCAAATTTGCATATTCAGTTCTTTCCAAATGTTCTCCTGTGGCATAGCAATTTGCCCTGTACTTTCTTAATATAGTTCTCTACTCTTTCTTTTTTTTGTATATATCTGTGAGACCATTAACAGTTAAAGATAATATAGAAAGTGTCATTATGTTAAAATATTATTCCCACATTTTACTTGTAACCTTTTTTTGGTTAAATATCTAGTTCCAGCTTTGGTGTGTGTACACACTGTCTGACAAGTTGATCTTTTATACAGTTGTTTCTAGTCATATCCATTTCAGCCCATGTCATATCTTACAAAACTTTTTGAGGGCTTTTAATAAAACGAAAACACCCCTAAAACATATTAACTTAACACTAACATACAAAACTATGTACATCTTCAAATATTGAAGTTTTACCTACTTAATAGGAACAATTGTCTCAAACTGACCACACTCATGCACTTGGGTTAACCTAAACAGAAGGTTATCCATGCTAAGATGCATGGTAGAGCCTGAGCATCTACTAAGTGCAGTCTGGATTTGTCTTATCTTTACTGATCTCCCAGAATGGGAAAACACTTGAATGTTTTCAGAAAACATTATCTCCTAGCCACTAAAAGAAAGTAGTATTCTGTTTTTATTGCTCTTTATCAGACTATATCTGGTTCTCATGTCTCCGTGGAGACAGACTTGCTTCTACAAGCATTTATTTATTTGCTAGCAGAAAGCTTAATTATCTTCAATGTTCTTTTTTATTTGCTCGCTCTTAACATGTTACCAGATCAAGCCAAGGGCCTTAATCCAGTCATTCCCCTATGCAAGAATGAGGAAAAACACATCAATATTTCTTGTGTCATACTCTCTTGATCAGACTTTTTTTTTTACATTGCGGTGCCTACATTTCTTATAACAGAACCAGGAGAAAGAGAAAAGAAGGGAAAACAGGGGCAATGGTTTGCTTTAGTATCCCCATTACTCTTGCAAATAACTGAGAAAACTTTATAGCATGCAGATTATACCATGCACTAAAATACTATTGTTAAGAACAAACTTTTGTTTTACTTACAGTTAACTCTTTCCCTCCTCTTCCCCTCTAAGTTTTCCTTCAAACATTACTGACATGAAGTAGGGCATATGCTTTAAAGTCCCCTACAAAGCCAAAATGTTCCAATATTTCCAGGTTTTCTTGTTGTTTCACAAATATAATTAATGCTCTGTAATCCCAAGTTTATTTGCAAATGTCCATCCTGTTTATCTCCATCTCCCAAATCCAGTGTCTGCTTCATTTCCAACTTACGTTTGTTTCTTCTAGTAAAACTTTGCGCTTTTTTCTGTCTCAAGCATTTTCTGTTGAAACACTGGAAAAGGTTTCACTGGCACAGTCTCTCTGTGGTCTTTATCACTAAAAGAACAAGAAGCAGAACCTCCTCCTGTTTCACAGCTCATGTTTTGTTGGACAAAGTTTTGTATGTCCTCCTTAGCATGTTCTGCATCAAAATGGTTTTGTCACTCTAGGAAAGAATATTCTGAAGATGTGGGTACAGCAGTTTGAATCTCATGCCTCCTTCTCGACATTACCTGATTACTGAAATAAATTTACTCCTCTTCTGCCTGGTATACAGTGAATAATCATTTTCTACAAATACTATATCTCCCACTTTAAGTACTTTGTCCCTCTGCCACAGTTTTGGCAGAATCAACTCCTTTTGCTGGTGGGATTGCATCTTTACTATTAAAGGTCTAGGCGGCTTTCCTATGGCCAGGTTTGGAGCCTGCACATGGTATGTGCTTTCAGTTAACATCTCCTGCTTGGAATACCATTCCAATTGCTTAATTGTGCTTTTATAAAATTAATACAGTCTGCTCCTTCCAGCTTCTTCTAGTACAGCACACAAAATATCAGGGTTTTCCTACATGCTCTGTCCTCTAATTCTATTTTCGAAAATCTCTTTCTGAGCAGTCTCACATTCAGCCAGACTTTTCTTCATTTTGACCTCTGTTGCTGTTTTATCATCTCAGCTGAATATTGGTTTAAAGCTTCTTCCATTTTTTCCAGCCTTTTGTTTTCTTTTGAGTTGATTTACTCCCTCAGTGTTTTGTTTATTTTAATCAGCTCTGAGTACAATTGACTTATTTTTTTCCTCTAGGTTACTGGAAGTAGTGTCTTGCACTGCTTTTTGCTGAACAGTTGCAGAATTCCTCTGTCTGTTTTTACCTAAGCTTTTATGACTGATTTTCTTTCAGGTTCTCTGAATTTCTTTTTTGCTGGCATCCAGGCAGTGCACTTACAGGCCAGTTACTGAAATTTACTCAAAAGTACGAGTTTACTGTCTCTCTCTTCTGAGTTTCTGTTTTCACACTGGGACAACTGAAATTAAGGTATTACTCAAACTGCAACCATCTTGGAAGTCTCCAGCTGAAGTCATGCTGTTGATCAGTATATGCACCTATCTTGGAAGTCTCTCAGAATTCCTTCTAGGGGAAAAAGCATAGAAGTCTACTTTGTGAAAGTTTTTTTTTTTTTTTTGCAAATAATAGCTTACAGGACATGATTTAGCTAACCCCTTGTATCCAAAGGTGAAAAAAAATACACTTGCGTAAAATCTTACCATAACAGTAGATATCCTCCTTTTTACTGTTGGCAGTATTCTTATTAAAAGGGATCCCCTTCCAAGGGCAGCCCAACGTCCCACCAGTATACCGAAGTCTTAGGTTTTCAAGGATGACATCACACATATGGTCCCCGCTCACAGCATATAGCATAAAGGTGACATATGTTTGTACATACCTCAGAACTGAATAGCCCCAACAGGGACAACAGTCAAAGGAAAAAAGGAGAACTATGTGCATCCAGAAGGAAAAAAGTAGTAGAAGAGAAAAAGTGAATACTGCCACAGTAAAGAGAAGGACATTTACTTTTACGGTAAGATTTGACAACTGTACTCTGTCCTTCCATATCACTGTTGCAGTATTATTCACTAAAGGGAGAGTACAAAAGCTCAAGAGGAAATTTGGGAGGAGGAAGACCCAGAAGAGCCCTCAAGACAGACAAGCAGGACAGCTCTGGCAAAGCCAGCTCTAGCCTTGGAAACATCTAATTTGTAATGCTTAGTAAAGGTATGGATAGAGGTCGAAGAAGCAGCCTCAAGGCTGGAACTGGTATTTAATAAGCCTTTGAAACCAGCATCAGAGGAAGCCACAGCCTTGGTAGAATGAGCCTCAACAAAAGCGGAAAAGCTTTTCCCATGAAAAGCGTAACAAAGAGAAATGGCCTTAGAGTTCCAGGAAGAAATGGTTTACTTGGAAACAGCCAAACTTAGAAATTTAGGATGAAAAGAAATAAAAAGTTGCTCAGACTTGCAAATGGCCTTAGTCTTTTTTTTTTTTTTTTAAAACAGACAACTTTATTAAATTGTTACACATGACAGAGGCAATCATACATTCATATAAATGAAAAATCATATTAACATAATTTTAGTTGCAAACATTACACATCACAAACCACACTGACATAACTTAGTTAGAAATATTATACATCACTTAAAATCTATCCAGTCATTGTCAGTGAAATATTACATAGCTCATTCAAACCCTGCCTTCTTTTAAACCTCATTCCTCCTCTATACGTGTTGTTCCCACAATTCCTATTTTTTCTATGTAATTTGCGCCTACCCTTTTCTAAAGAAACTAATGTGATTTTATGAAAATCTAAGGTGTGAAGAACCTTCTCCCTAGCAGATTTCAAAGAAGGAAAAAAGGTGGACAAATGAATGGACTGATTAAGAGACAACTGATGAATCCAGCACTGAAGCCCTAATTTGAGACATGGAAGAAGAGAGACTAAAAAGTCTAGAGGATGACAGTGTTGGAGCCATACAGACTTCAGCAATCACTGTAACTTCCAGCTGACAGGTAGTTTAGGAATGGTGGAAGCCATGAATCCCAGAGCCCTTAGAAATTCACTGGCTGGAACTCAGAGAAAGGAGGGACTGAAAAAAATGCAATTGGAACAAGAGTCTTGGGAAGCGACAGGGAAGTCAGCACTGGAATGGTCTGCAGCCTGCAACCAAGAAAAAACATGATCCTGAGAAAGAGTCAAGACAGATTTTATTTACTTATTAACATTTGTTGATCGGGAAAGTCCACTGGGCCCAACGACCCATTTTCAGTGGAGGCCCGGGGAGAAAAGCTCCACACAGTCACAGAAATTTTTGCATAACATCAGCTTAAGTTTGAAAGTCAAGAAAGTTTTTACACAATACAAATTGAAGTAGATATAAAAACAAACACATATCATAGAGGTATACAATACAAGAAAATAAACCCAGTGAGTTAAATTTTTAGTAATTCTGTTTGTATATTCTCATAAGAAAGAATACTGTTTAAACAGTTCTGTTTATTCAGTTACAGAAATAAAGAAAGCAAGAGAGATTGGATACGAAGACCGTGCAAACTGCAACTATAAAATTAGTAAAAGTATTTGTAGTATACAGTGGCCAAAACATTTAAGGTGGCTTAATCATATGACTACAAGAACAGACAAGGTTATTGAGATAGTATTCTTTTATTGCAAATTTAAATGTTTTTAAAAAAGTCTAGTTGGGTGATACAAGACAGGGAGAGCATTCCAAAGTTTGGCAATGGCATAGGAATAGAGACATTGTCCAGCTCTTTTGTTGGGTTTAGTTATGGTTAGGAGTAGTTTGATGCCGAGTAGGGGTGTGTGTTTGTATTACAGTTTGAAGGGATGGGCAGTAGTTTAGATTATTTAGTAGTTTGCGGGTGAGAATAAGTTAATGAGGGAACTCAAACCAGTTTAAAGATTTAATGGCCAAGCAATGATGTGTGCGAATTGGCATATTGGAGACAAACTTGGCTCTTTTATAGTAGCACAACTGCAGTTTGTTCAGGAGAGATGTGATGGAGTTGAGTATATGATTCTCAAAGGATAGTTTGTCATCAATTGTGATGCCAAGTAGTTTAGCCATTTTTACAATTTCAAATTCTGTACTATTTTGACAGAATATTTTAAAGTCTAGAGTTAGAGGTTTGGCTGTGAACAGTAAAAGTTTAGATTTTTTGGGATTAAGTAGCAGTTGAGCTTTGTTAAGTTTATTGTAATACCTAGGCTCGTAAGAGGCAAACAACACAGTGAAGGTGCTGAAGCAAATCACTGGGGAGGAAGCCTAAATGAGAAGGTAGTCCAGAAAAGAAAGATTTGTATCCCCTCATCCTGCAAAAGGCAATCACAGGAGTGAGGCATTTAGTAAAAACCCTTGGGACAGAAGAAAAGCCAAAAGGGCAAAGCAGAGAACTGAAAATGAAAAGAGAAATGCAAATATTTCCTGAAACAGGGATGAATAGGGATGTGACTATAAGCATCCTTGAGATCATCCAGAGAGACTAGGAAAGACTGAGGAAGAAAAGGAGGAAATAGAGTCTGAAGGGACAGCATCCAAAAGTACGGGATCTTCAGAAAGGTGTTGAGTTGAAAATAGAGTGTTGCACATTGTGCATTTTCTTATAGATGGGGAAAACTATTGGTAATTATTTGAACCATTTAAAAAAAAAAAAAAAAAGTTTTTTGTTCCTATTCAGTTGTGCAACACTCTATTGAGGAGATGCAATTGGTGGGCAGTCTTCCTTGTGGAAATTGCTCAGCTTGTAAATTTGTTATGAAAATAAAACAATTTTCATCTCTTAATACGTCTCATGTTTTTGACATTCATTGTATGAATACCTGTGTAACTGAATGGGTTATATATTTAGTTGAATGCAGTTGCTCTACTTTTTATATAGGACAAACATCCAATTTAAAATTCGCATCTCTGAATACTTCAGTGATATTAGGAATTGCCTTACATCTAGTGCTTTATATAAGCATACCCTTAAGCATCCTGCTGTTTGTTCAGATTTACTGCTATTGATCGTATTTGCTTCAAAGAGCTGAATAAACTGGGGTGGCATGAACTGCTAAATAAGAAAAAACAGATTATTAGATTAGGTGCTTTGTTTTCTTCTGGACTTAATGATGTACTGTGATTGGTTCTCTTTCATTTTGGGGTTGGGGGATGATAAGTATGCGTGTTTCAATGTGGTGCAATTTACTTATATATTACTTTTGGCACTGAAGAAGGCTTCTAGCCAAAACTGGCTTGCCTTGCCTATTAAATGCTTCTATATGCTCTCTAATTCAATATTAACAAAGTGTATTTTATTGCTGACATGGACTGCTGGAAGTTTTTTGGTTTTTGAGCGTTGAATTTTGTCCCTGCACCATTGCCGTACCTGGAAGATCAATTCTGTGGTGTATGCATCTTTTGGGTCACACTGTTGGCGGTTCATTGGTGTTCAAACTCCTTTGTTCAACTTCTCTTTTGGGGTGCCTTTGCTGGTGTTTCCATTGTTGCTGCTTTCTTGAAATTAATTTATCGGACAAGATGGATTTAATAAACCTGTTGACTGGTTTGGTATCTGATAAAGATGACATCAGGATATTTGAGGATCTTCGATTTAATTTATCTTCTGCCAACAAACCAGGTACTGTTTCTTCGCAAACATTTACAGGTACAGAAGCCTTTAATGAGTTGAGAGGAACCATGAAAAAAATTACATTCTACTGTTTGGCATTTGAAACTATTGAAGGGGATATGAATCTAAAGGTTACTGCCCTCAGGGTTTGTGTGTACGTATATAGCTGATGTTAAAGTCTCACCGATATCATACACCAAAGGAGTGGTTTATAGTTCAGCAAGTGGCTTCTATGATGTCTGTAAAAACTTTACTAGCTTTCTATGAGAGAGATCTCTAAAATCATGTCAGAAGTTATTAATTTGTGAGACTGTAAAAACTTTTCAGGTACATGGGTATTGTAAAGAACAAATTGTCTTGTTGGCTTCAGGGCTTGTGACTTTTGAACATGAACTACAAACATGCAAGCTTAAAAAGTTTGAGAGAGATGCTAAGGATTATATTAGTGGTAAGCCATTTGCTTATCATACATTGGTTACATTTCAAAAGGACAAAATGGTATATGGTTATAATTGAGGTTGTATAAAGGATAAAAAGGAAGAAGCCCAGGTCGATTTTAAAACGGGCGGCTACTTCAACAGAGACCTGCCATAGATACAGATGTGGAATTAATTATGGACTCTGTGGTTTCCAAAAAGAATTCTTTTAACCCTTTACATTTAGGAGGAGGGCCAGGAGTAAATATCCTAAAAGAAACAACTATGTTAGAAGCATTAATATGGCTGATGACTCCTAGATATAGACAGCTTCCATTGTGCATAACATTTCTTCTGACACTTTATTCAGCACCTCCAATTCTGCCAAGGATAAAGGACTAAGTTTTGTATCCACTTATTCTATGGCTGAAGAGATCTTTGTTTAAATTGTTACTTCTTTTTGTAGGAGGTTGAATTTCTTTTATTTTGATAGCAAAAATGTAACAAATGAAATGCAACTTAAATTTAGAAGTTTTTTCCACCTCATGAACAAATATGTACTTAAACATTTGCATTTTAAATTTTCACACAATATGGGATCCAAGAAAAATCTTTCTCATGCAAAATATAATGCTTTATATTTTTTGAAAGCTAACCACGATATTGTGATTAACAGTACTGATAAAGGTGGGGCAGTTGTGGTGCGAGACTGTTCCCTTTATTTGCAAGAAACTTATAATCAGCTATTGGATGTTCAATTCTATCAGAAGATGGTTTTAGATTACATTGATGCCTTTTTATCATTAGCTTTTGAAGAAGGCATTATTTCAAAAAATACAGTACATCATCTTACAGTTCAGGATCCTTCACCCCAATATTTGTATATCTTGCCCAAGTTACATAAAAATTCAACATGCCCCCCAGGGAGGCCTGTAGTTTTGGGCTGGGGTTCATTGACTGAGCCACTTTCAGCACTTCTGACTAAACATTTAAAACCATTGTTGGTAGGGGTTCGATCCCGGATTTAGGATACTACTGCATTCTTGAATATATATTGCAGGAAGCACAACAGGAAACTCAGTAGTGTACGTGTACTCGATGTCAAAGAATTATACATGAATATTCCACATTGGGCTGGTCTATTGGTAACAGCATTTTGGTTGGAAAAGATTCCTCTATATAGCCCTGGCTTTAACACTTTTCTAGTTTGTTTAGCAGAACATGCGTCAACTAAGAATGAGTTTTACTTCAATGGTAATTGCTTTTTGCAACTAAAAGGCACAGCTATGAGAGAGCCCTTTGCTCATAATTATGCATATTTGTTTATGGGGTATTTAGAAGAACTGATTTACAATGCTAGTCATAACACTTATTTAGAAGAAATAGACATATGGTGCCATTATCTTGATGACTGCTGGATGATATGGAAATCTGATATTACCTATCTGCTAGAATTTGTACAATACTTGAATGATAACAAATAGGGGCTACAATTCAGTTTAAATTATAATTTTAGTCAGATGTCCTTTTTGGATGTTAAGGTGGCTAAACAAGTTGATGGCACATTGTGTACCTCTCTGTTCCAAAAGGAGTTTTATTATAATTCCCTTTTAGATGCTACTAGTCATCCACCCCATATAATTAAGAACATCCCCAAGTCCAGTGTTTAAGGGTTAAGAGGATTTGTTCCTCAGCTGAGGAGTTGGACAAAAAATGTAAAAAAGACAGCAAGATTTCGAGTTAGAGGTTATAAATTAGATGGCATCCATCATGGACATAATTTTGCTTGTTCCATGGATAGATCCTCATTATTACATTATTGAACAAAAAAAAGAAGCAGGCTGCTCCAGTAAGTATGATTACCAGCTTCGGACGTAACTCTACAGCTTTTTGTAATTTAAATAAACACTGCGGGATAATTTTGTTGGATATTAAGTTAGCAAAGTTCATACCAACACTGTGCATTTTCTTATAGACAGGTGAAAAATATTAGTAATTATTTGAACTACTTAAAAAAAAAAGTTTTTGGTTCTGATTTAGTTGTGCAACACTCTATTGAGGGGACACAACTGCTGGGCAGTTTTCCTTGTGGACAATGCTCAGCTTGCAAGTTTCTTATGAAAATAATTTTCATCTCCTAATACATGAAATACTTTTGACATCTGTTGTATGAATATCTGTGTATCAAAATGGGTTATATATTTAGCAGTGGTGCAGCAGTTAGCATTGTCGCCTCACAGCAAGAGGTTCTCCCCTGCGATTCTCGGGTGCAGTGCCTTCTGTGTGGAGTCTGCATGTCCTTCCCGCAGTCCAGTGACGTTTAAAGACATGCAGGTAGGTGCATGCATGAATGGGTGTGCCTTCTTTGAAGGTTGGGCTGGCAACTCAGCACTGTAAAAATCCACTGCCAATCACTAGCAGACAGGAGTTCTGCTGTGGTGACCCCTAACCGGGAAAAGCTGAAAGACTTTTGGGCGGCCGTGGTGGTGCAGCAGTTAGCGTTGCCGCCTCACAGCAAGAGGTTCTATGGTTCATTCCTCGCTGGGGTGCCTTCTGTGCAGAGTCTGCATGTCCTCCTTGTGGTCGCGTGGGTTTCCTCCAGGTGCTCCGGTTTCCTCCCCCATCCCAAACACATGCTGTAGGTGGATTGGATACTCTAAATTGGCCCTAGGCGTGAGTGCGTGCATGTGTGTGTGCCTTCCTTGGAAGGTTGGGCGCCAGGCTGGGCAACTCAACACTGTAAAACTCCACTGCCAATCATGAGCGGACAGGTGATCTGCTGTGGCGACCTCTAACCGGGAAAAGCCAAAAGAAGAAGTTGCTCTGCGTTTTATGTAGGACAAACTTCCAGAGAATTTAAAATTCACATCTTTGAACACTTTAGTGATATTAGGAATTGTTGTAAATCTAGTGCTTTATATAAGCATACCCTTAAGCATCCTGCTGCTTCATTCAAATTTACTGCTATTGATTGTATTTACTTCAAAGGGCTAAATTAAGTCGGGGTGGCATGAACTACTTAAGAAAGAACAGAGTTGGATTATTACATTAAGTACTTTGTTTTCTCCTGGGCTTGATGTACTGTGACTGGTTCTTTTTAATTTTGGGGGTGGGTAGATGAGTTATATATGTGTTTCAATGTGGTACAATTTACTTGTATATTACTTTTGGCACTGAAGAAGGCCTTTGACTGAAACCGGTTTCCCTTGCCTATTAAATGCCTCTACATGTTTTTTAATTCAATATTAATGAAGTGAATTTTACTGCTGACATGGAGTACTTGCCATTTTTTGAGCTTTGAATTCTAGCCCTGCACCTCTGCAGTACTTGCGAGAGGAATTCTGTGGTGTATACCTTATAAATCCTGTCAGGCTTTTTAGGGGCTGGAGATAAGGAATCAGGAGCTTGAGAAGTTGCTGATAAAGTGTCCAACAGGGCAGCTAGGACAGGAGGGACAGCAGAGGGCTTAGGAGACTCCATCTGGAGGAGTTCATAATACCTCTTCTGGATGTCAGAAACCTGAAAACAGTCCCATTTAAAGAATTCCATCTTAAGAGAGAAAATCCCCAAAAAGAGTTCCTCAAAGAGAGAATCTGGGATAATGGAATCCTCCTCATCAGTACCAAAGTCCAATGGAGAAGGAATCTGAGAGGTGTACATCAAGGACTCTTCCCCAAGTCCAAATCTTCATCAGAAGAGTCCTGCTCCCTAAGCCTCTTAAATGGAGCAGATGACCAAGGGGGGGGGGGGGTGGTTGCAGAAACAAACTCCCTGTGGAGGCTTCAAGGCCATGAGTGCATTAAACAACCCCATGTAAAATCCTGCCATTCACACTGGGGATCTTTGGAAGCACGGAAAATGTGTTTAGCTTTCTGATGCTTCTTTAGAGGAATGTCAGCTCTAAATACATTAGGAGGTTCAGACCCTTACCGACACTCAACGTAGTGGGACTGTCCTCCTGAAAAAGATTCTGCAGACTGCCCCTCGGTCCCTTAGATAGGATCAGCCAAGGTACCCCTCAAAATCCTTAACAGATGTCTGCACAGCCTCCAAGGATGTGCAAGAAGCCAGATCCATGCTGACTTCCGACATGGTCGCTGCAGAGGAATCCGATGGAACAACCAAATGGTTCCACCGGCTTTCACCACCAGCCTCAACAGAGACATCAGGGGGAGGGTACAGCAGTTGAATCCAACCTAACCTTTTTGTTCTTCTTCTTGGCTGACAGCTGACCCTCTGGACAGGATAATTCTGCCACCCTGTGCCAACAACTTAAGATGGTTCTCCATGTAGATAGACAAGGAGGAGAGACGACTACAAAGGGTCTTAAGGACAAACGTTTGACAAATAGAGCACTTAGTAGGGTCATGAGAAGCTCCCAAGCAAAAATGACACTGCTCGTGACAGTCTTTATGGGGAATCTGTATCCCCACTTTTCTGGATGACATGTAAACTCGTAAACCAAAAGAAAAATGAGATGGGAAGAAAATCCTAACAGGGCACTTATCTGAAAATGGCTGGTTAACTAGCACAAATGAAGGAGTGTTCAGACCGAAGATCAGAAATGGCGTTTGGACTGGCGGCAAAGAAGTTCTGAGGTGTGTACGTTCATACGTCACCGTTATGTCCTATGCCATGACCAGGTAGCACACGTGTGATGTATGATGTCATTGGTTTTATCCCTCAGAATCATACACTCAGTCTGTTCAGAGTTGCAAGCAAAGGCTGACTGCTGTTATCTGAGATTCCTCCTGATGGCAGTACAATAATAAAATAAAGGCAGCAAAAGATCCTCGCTAGAACATCAGTGAGTCTTCATGCTGTGAATGTGTCATATAAGGCTGTTTTTATTTTCTTCTGAAATCTGATATTTATTTCACATGTTAATGTCCCAGGCACAGGTTGACTACAACTTATGCATTTTACACTTATACAGAAAGTAGTGGAGGTTTATTATCTACGTATTTATCAGGGGGTCACTTCAGGTTGTTGATCTCGGTCTCTTTGTTAAGAAAAAGCTGACATCTGAATGCCTGCTAGTGAAGATCTACGGCTATGTAGATACGGTGTGCTGTTTAACTGGCTTATTTTTACACCATTTTATTAATTTAAACATTTTATCTGACATATAACATTTTTTCTTACAATTAACTGCATTTACTGTGCTTTGTGTTTATTACACTGTTTTCATTACAAGAGGAATAGCTGTATTTCAAGCTTTATCAGTTTGACGGATTCTCATGTTGGTAATTTAACAGTCTCAAGCTAGCCTAGAATTAGATATTTATATACAATTTTAACAGTTTTGCTTTACTTATTTAGTTATTACATTTTTAACCAGGTAAACGAACTAAGTTCACAGAACATTTTTAGCCACAACCTTGGTCAAGAATGCACAAACAACAAAAAAGAATCATGAAGAATCAAGTTGAATTTTGAACAAACCACAAGCATTTAGTCAATATACAGTACGTATATTTGAGATTAATACATACTTTGATACAATGCAGTTTAAAAGGAAGCACCATTGACATGATTTACAAAATATACATACGATGTACACTATTTGCAAAAATGTTCTGAATTTGTAGAGACAATGTCAGCTGCAATGTTGAAAAAAAGAATCTTATCAGAATTACCTTTCATTCATGCTTGCAGGTACAAGCAGACCTGAAGCACAGTGGTGTGTGTTGCTCATGCAGTTTCAGTACATTTAAATAATCAGTATTTTATAAATTAACTTTATGCATTTACAGTCTAATCAAAAATGTAAAAAAGGCACCCCAACAAGTGTAGTTGATCAATAACAGATGGGTAAGGTGTGGATTATACCATGATACACTCGCACTATGTCTGATCACTCAAGCTTTGTCCTTGTAGCTAAACCCAGTAGCTTTGAATCTTATCAGATCATAGTCCATAATCAAACCACAAATTAATGCTTTACCATTGCAACAATAATTCAGAGTAAAAGTACAGATGATTTTCCATGGCACTATTACCCATAAATTCATTTCGACAAAAAAAACTCTCTGCATTTCTTCTGAACAGTTAGTTTACAAGCAGCTTCTGCTGTATAATGAACACTTGGCTTCGAAATATGAGGCTTACACATTCATTCCATACCTAGTCTGACATCAGCATTATCTGAACCTCCATGCATGGGAGCTATATGTGTGACAAAAAGAATATAAATCATGGCTCTTCTATTGAAACTGTAGTAAACTCTACAGCACAGACAGGCAGGGGGAAAAAGTATATTAAAATGCTTCAACTAAAAATTTGCTTGCACATTAAAAAATACAATTAACTTGTTAAAAGATGAGACAGACTGTACCTGTTTATTGGCAAAGATCAGTAGCAAGGCGTCACGCAATTCTTTTTCTGTCAACAGTTTTGCCAGTTCACTGTGAGCCTCCATTAGTCTGTCTCTGTGGCTACTGTCAATAACAAACACCACAGCTAGAAAAAAAAGGAGAGGAAAAAATGAACGTATGTTCTTCAGGTTTCAGTCCTCAATAACTTACTGAATTTATCAGTCTTCTGTTAACAGTACAATGAATAATTATAATGCAATATAAATATGTCAAGGCTGGTAATTCAGTTGTCAGGTCTGACAAGAACTCCCTTGCCACTTTTGCAAGAGTCCCTGAGCATTTCTATAAAGTTTCCCAACTTACCACTGGCATTTCACTGCACTGAAAAATATCCACCAACAAAACAAAATGAACTGTAGTTACAAGTCAGTCATACTACAAGTTTCAGTAAAGGAGTTTTCCAATAAAAAAACACACGAAGGCCAGCGCTAATCCACTGGAACACCAGTTTTAAATCTGGTTTGTAATTCAGTGCCAGAGATCAAGGTTCAATGATGATCTTGCAATGCCAAAGGGCTCTGCCAGTGCTCATCTTCAAGCTTGTTAAAGTCCCTATGGCGAGGCACATTACATAAATGATGTTATTTATTTATTTAACACTTGTTTACCGGGAAAGTCCGACTGGACACGGGTCCTTTTTCAGTGGAGGCCCAGGGAGAAAAGCTCCACTTAAGCAAAATTACAAGTTTGAGTTTTAGTTACAGGTAATACAAGACTTGCACAAAAACAAACTTTATATACACTGCAAAAGAAAAAGGCTGGTCTGCAAGCCAGCTCAAAATGTCGAACATCAAAGTTACAAAAAGATAAATATAAAATGTCTTACATAAACGTGTACAATAGACATCACAGTATGAGTATGTACATATGTATACAAGTCATTTGTCATGCTTGGGAAGAAAAAGAGACTTCTGACAGAAGGAGAGGACAGATGCCTCAGTCAGGATTTACTGGAAGGGCAATGAGATACAAAGTTAGAGATGTAGTGCTGTGCAGTTAGATGTCTATCCAGGGCAGTTACAAGAACAGAGCCAGGAGTCCTTCAGGTGTAGTTTTAGGAGTTTTTTAAACCATGTTAAAGAGCAGCAGGTAGTAATTTGGGTGGGGAGTTTGTTCCATATGTTAGGGATGTAGTTTTGAGAAAAGTGATTCTCCAGCTGTGTTACTTGCTTTGGTGGTGTCTAGTAGGAATTTATTATTTGAGCAGAGGGGTCTGGAAGTGATGTATGGTTGTAATAGTTTTTGGAGGGCAGGGGTTTTGTCTGGTTGATGCAATATTTTGTGGGCAAAGGTTAACTGATTAAAGCTTAGTAGCCAAGGAAGTTCTAGCCATTCTAGTCGTTTAAGAGCTGTACAATGATGTGTTCTGTATGGGGCATCATTGGCAAACTTGGCAATTTTATAATAACAAGCTTCGAGTTTGGTTAGTTCAGATTTGTGGAGGTTGGTTAGGATTGGGGAAGCACAGAGGAAGGAAGATAGGAGATGCATGTGAGCAACAGTAGCTTTTGAGTGTTTAGTTAGGAATGGTTTGTTTCTGTAAAGTAAACTTAGTTTCTTGTGGACCATCTTAATGGTTTGTGCTATGTGTATATCGAACTTCAAGTTGTTGTCTATTTCTACACCCAGCAGTTTGGTATGACTTGTAGGGGAGATGATAGTTTTATTTTTGGATAGGATGGTGAAAGTTTGGGAGGAAGTGGGTCACTTTTGCTCAGGAGAAGAGAAGGAGCTTTGTTTTGTTGGGGTTTAGTATGAGTTGGGAGCTGCTGAGCCATGTTTCTATGGACAGGAAGGAGTCTTGGGTTTTGGTGTGGAGATCATGAAGGGAGGAAGCTGTGCAGATTAGTGTAGAGTCATCTGCATACTGTATGACAGTGGCTTGTAGTGTGGTGGTGTGGAGCTGGTTGGTGAAGAGGATGAAAAGTAGAGGTCCAAGGATAGAGCCTTGTGGAAACCCTAAGGTAACAGGGAGAAGAGAGGAAAGTTGTTGCCATTGGATGGCCTGTTGTCATCCTGATGGGTAACTTCTGAACCATGTGATAGTGGAGGTACTGAGATTTAGAGTGGAGAGAATGCTGATGAGTTTGTGATGAGTGACCATATCAAAGGCCTTTGACAAGTCTAAAAATGTAGCAGATACAAACAGTCCTCTGTTTCTACAGTGGTTCACTGCATTTGTGAAGGACATGAGGGCTGTGGTAGTGCTGTGAGAGGGGCAGAAACCATGTTAAGCTTTTGACAACAGTTTATTTGTGTTAAGGCAAGTCATTAATTGAGTGTGTACAGTCCTCTCTAGGATTTTAGACAAGTTGGACAGGACAGCAATTGGCCTATAATTAGTAAGTTCCTCTGAGTTACCTCCTTTACGTAAGGGTATTATTTGTGAGATTTTCCAAATATCTGGGACCATGTTTTCTGATAATGATCTGTTTATGAGTATGGCTACTGGGTATGCTAAAGCATCTGCTGCAATTTGCAGAAATTCTGCTGGGAGGCTGTCGGCGGCTAATGTGGTAGAGTTTAGTTTCCCTTTGTAGTTTTATTGTGGTATCAACCGACACTGGCTGGAATGTAAAGAGGTTGCAGCTATTTTGGGAGATGGCTCTTTGTTGGGCTGCGGGTGTGGAGTTGGGGTCGTGGAGACAGTGTGAAAATTAGCAAGGGTTTGGATAGTTTCAATAAAGTATTTACTGAACTGGGTTGCTATGCTCTTAGGATTTATGACTGATGGGGTAGGAATAGCTGATTTGCCTGGTAGAAGTATATTAATTGTGGCCCAGAATTTTTGAGGGTTATTATGGTATTTTTTCTGGATACTATGGTAATAGTTGGTTTTGTCTGATCTTACTAATTTCTTGGCTTTATTTCGCAGTTCTAGGAATCTTTGTCTTGTTGTTGGGGTTTTGTGTTTGTGGAACTGTTCCCCTGCCTTATCTCTAGCCTTGAATAAGGTTCTGGATTCCTTAGGAAGCCAGGGTGCACAGTTAGATTTGACTCTGATTACTCGAGAGGGTGAGTGGCAGTTTAGTATGTCAAGGAAGGTGGTATTGAAGGAGTTGACTGCGTCTTCAAGTAGTAGCTGTCTGAGTGATTCCCAGTTGCAGCTATTTAGTGCGGAGATGAACTTGTTTGGGTTGAAGGTTTTTTTTTTAGTTCTAATTAGCTGGTAGGTGATTGGCTGGTGTGGGGAGTACGGGATCTTAGTAGAAAGGTTGGCAGATGGTCACTCAGACCATCAGGGAGGCAGCCTGATTGGAATGACAGGAATGGGTTGTTCACTAAGATCCATTCTAGGATAGAGTGTTGGTTGGAGGATTTGTCAATCCTGGTAGGAGATGTGATAAGTTGGGTGAACCCATGTAAGTTGATATGTCATGTTGGGATTTGACAGCAACAGTTGAGCCAGTCAATACTGAAGTCTCCCATTAGGATAGTTTCCTGTGGGAGGGAATTACAGACCCAGTATAGAATATTCTCTAGTGTGGGAATGTTGTTCCCAGGTGGGACATAACCCAAAAAAAACAAATTAACATCATGGGTTAAGTGTCAATTTGGTACAGAAAATTCTGCATCGTCAAAGTTTGGGATGCTTGGTTGTAGGCAGCCAACCAATAGGTGGTTTTTGAATAGGACAGCTACCCCTCCCACCCCTTCTGGATACCCTGTCTTTTCGTAGAATGTTGAATCTGGGAGGTACGATTTCATCACTGTTATTGCTGGGTTTGAGCCATATTTCTTTAAGTATTACTATATCTGGGGAATGGTGGGAGAGCAGGCCATGGACTTCGTTTCCAATACTTCTTGTATTTATGTTAAGTAGGAGAGGGGAATTCTTATGTTTCTGGTGTAATAGCCCTGAGCCTATGATGGTGGAGTTGTTTACTTGATTTTGGGTGGTATTGAGCCCTGGATTTGGGTGTATGTCACTGGAGAGGTTTAAGTAACTGATAAGGTGTGCAATTAACTTGGTAACTTTGTGAAGTACAAACCAAGAAAAAAAATTGTTAGCAGGAAAAAGTTAGCCCACCTCTAGAAAATTTGTTATATTCATTTACTCACAGGTAATTCCAAGATAAAAAAATCAAACTGAGCGCTTTCATCCCCCATACAACAGGGACTTCATCAGAATAAAAGAGTTGTCCATTCTGGCTCATTTATATGCAATAATAATTAATGACATCACAATTATGTAAAGAGTTTTAAAGGCACCAGCCTAAAAACACAATATAACACACATACTAATACTGTTGAATATAAAAAACATTCTTAAAAATACCCTAAAACAACAGTTTTGTTTGTTGTTGCTTAAAATTTCTAATAACATTTTTTCAAAACATTTACATAATAGATTTTCCAATGCGAATGGGTTTGAGAGAGATAACGTCATTAAGACCTGATTATTGCCAGCTTGTAATCTTATTTACCATTTTACCCCTCTCTCCTCGATAAAACTTCTAGTCACCCACCTAGGGTTTGGCATGACTCACTCTAATATAGCAAAAGTAAAACTGGAAAAACTAATACATGTGGTGGAATGTTTATAAAGTGCATTGTTCATGTTTTTCGTGTATATCTGATGCACGTTTGTATATAAAGGTTTTGAAAAAAAGAATAACGAATTTTCTAGAGGTGGGCTGATTTTTCCTGCTGCTAACATTGTTTTTTCTTGATCTGAACTTAGTGAAGTAGTTTAGCGTGTTTCTGATAGGTGAGGGATGATATAGATAGAGGTAGGATTTTCTCAGTGTGGTAGTCTGTGTGGCTGGTATTGAAGAGGTTTGGCGATATGGGAGTGTAAGGTGGACTATTGTGATGGGCCAAAGAGGAGGTTTGGGAGGGAGGTGAATGACTGCCGATAACGGTGTGTAGCATGATGTGAGGGAGTAGAAAACTAATAGCAGTAATGCAGAGATGATATACATGGCTGTTTGGGTGTTTGTTATTAAGGAGGGACATTTTATTAGGGTATGATGTTTTAGAAAGGGGAGGGAGATGTGTGAATGTAGATAAATAGGTTCATAGATTAGTATGAAGCTAACTGCCCTTGCGAACCATTTTAAGCCTAGCCAATTATCCTTGTGAGACTCAAACCCTGCACCTTGTGTTTTTAAGGCAGACACCTTAACCGTTAGGCCACCCTCCCAACCCCTAGGGCAGGTGGGTGTTGCCTGAGTGGGTACGGTGAACTGGCCTAATTAGTGAAAGTGTGGGTTCAGACTGGTTATGGCAAATGTGGGCAGGCCTTGATAGGTATGCAAGGGTGGGTGGAAATGGGGGTAGGGGAGCGGAGTGAGCCCACAGGGCGAAGGGAGCGGAGTGAACTCGCAGGGCGAATGGAACAGGATGAGCCGGGGCTGACTGCTAGCACAAAAACAATCAGGAGATTGCAGCTCATCCAGGTCAGTATGTTAGATACCCTGTACACTGGAGTAAGTAGAGTTCCTATAGCATCTGATATAGTGCAGGGAAGCTGAATAATTGTTGAGTTGATGTGAGCTGTGATGGGGGGGTCATATAGTGTGCTAGCTTCTTGCCTTACAGTCAATACATTTTAAAACAGTGGACAAAATATAGGATAATAACCTACACTGCAGTTGTTCTGTAGCTAGACAGGTGATGTATTTGTCCTAGCTGGGCTAATTTAAGTTCCGGCTTCATAGCACTGTATGCTAGTGCAGGGCGAAGCAGTCCAAGCGATAATACACTTCTGGGTGTCTGTGGGCTTGTAGATGAATTTCTGTGGGTTTAAAATGCTTTTGTAGTCCTTTTTCTTTCAGGATGATTGTTTCATTTTATTGTTTAGTGGTCAGGTTCATGGAGTTGCTAGAGCAGGTAAAACTGCTGTGGACCAGTAGAAGGGGAACTGCTGAGCAAAGAAATAATACTTTTGTAGTCCTTTTTCTTTTAGGATGATTGTTTCCTTTTATTGTTTAGTGGCTAGGTTCATGAAGTTGCTAGAGCAGGTAAAAACTGCAGTGGACTAGTTGAAGGGGAAAGGCTGAGTAACCCGTTCGCAGTGGCTGTGGAAATTGCAAGGTATACTGAAGGCCGGAGGGGTACGGACAGCATACAACATAATGCACACTACAAAACACTGATGTAAAACAAAGTAATGACTAAATTAACATGTTAACAGATATGACACCAGCTCAAACAAGTATGTTTTAAGGAGCATCTTGAAGACATTTAGCATCAGGAATCTCTCTTAGACACTTAGGAAGTAGAATCCAAAGATAACATTCCTGAAAAGCAAAATTACATACCTTACAGAAATCCATCTGAACCTTAGGAAACACTAACAGCCAAATCTGGTCTAGTGCTGGGCATGGGATAGCAAGTAGTCCCTGAAGGTGTAGGGAGGGGTGTACTTTTGTTATATTGCCAAAATAACACATACTTCTTTACTGTCCTGTTTTTTTTTTTTCCAGAATGTCCCGATGTTTGCCTCATATTTTCGGTCTGTTCCTCATAAAATCTGTGGCTTTCTGGCAAATCACTGAGCACCAAAGGCACTAAATAATGACATACATTTGCGTTTCAAACATCATATCCTTTAGAAAATCTATGCGAATGCAAAACTTCTTATTCTAGCAACTTTTTAATTTATAAGGACAATAATTAAAATCTCTCCCTGATTTTGGGCTGTTTCCCCATTATTTTTGACTTTGGATTTCTTGCACTTAAAGGTAAGTAGAAGGAAATATCCTAACCAAAAATTTAAAGACAATCTGTGGCCTAACTAGCATCCATTGCAGACTGTACAGAACCAACATGACAGGGTGTCATCAGGAAATGCTCACAAGTGGCTAGGCTGTGGAGTTCTGCACCAGCTGCAAACAATCCAGTTCTAA
Source organism: Protopterus annectens (assembly GCF_019279795.1). Classification (NCBI taxonomy): domain Eukaryota; kingdom Metazoa; phylum Chordata; order Ceratodontiformes; family Protopteridae; genus Protopterus; species Protopterus annectens. The sequence goes on along the minus strand of NC_056729.1, from coordinate 1,972,127,492 downwards.
GTCCAGTAGCCATAGATAAGAAGTGTAACAGGAACTCAAATACGAGGAAATTGTGTCATGCAACACCAAAAAGAGATCTGCAGAGGTATAAAGTAATTACAGTGATATTCTTACATGGAAATGGGATGACTCAATAACAGCTGAAACAGTCCTCAAGTGTCAGTCTATGAATGACAGCACCTATGTTTTGATTTTTCAACAGAAAATCAAATCTGTCACAGCTAAAGATGATGTTAATGAACAAAACTTAGAACAAAAGAATTGTGAAATATGACATGAATATTTATGGCAGCCAACTTGGAAGTGTTCAATATCAGCCAATTGCTGATCATTCAGTTATGCATACGTTGTAAATCTTCTGCGGACATATTTAAAGCAGACTCGGATAGCTGTGTAACACACAGGTAGAGTGGTGTGCCATTAGTGCTACATGAATGCAGTGCTAATGATACAGGGAAAGTGGTGTGTCAACAGCACTATGATAATACAGCACATGAGGCGAGCTGATCCTAATCTGAAGGTCAAAAAAATAAGCTTGTTATATAACGGGTATCTGCATTTTATCTTATTATAAAGATCCTTTTTCACTTTCGAAAATTTACAAAGTCAGTCTGCTTCTTTGGTACTACAGCTTGTGCTTCAGAGCGTACCTGTTCGTTTTCGTTCTCATCACATCAATAAGTATATTAAACAGAAGAGGAGTTCTTCACTTGGATTGTTTTAAACTCAATTCACCATATCCATGTACTGTTTCACCAGAAAAGCATGAACAATTTGAAAAGGGGGGGGGGGGGTTAAAGAATTCTTCCATGGAATTTAGTTTCTATAAATGTAAATTATCCTGAGGGTGCACTTAACTGGTAGGACCTAACCTCATGAAATGAAGTGAAAATAATTTAGGAGACAATCTGTCTCGCACAGAAATCCTCTCCTTCCACGGAAAGAGCAGGAAGGCACTATATTATATGTGTGTTATGTCTATGTACATATTATACACACACACACACACGTATATATACATATACATACATACACATACGTGTGTGTGTGTGTGTGTGTGTGTGTGTGTGTGTGTATGTATATATATATATATATATATATATATATATATATATGTATATATATATATATATATGTGTGTGTGTGCGCGATTATATATATATATTTATATATATATATATATATATACACACACACACACACATATATATATATATATATATATATATATATATATATATATATATATATATATATACACACACACACACACACTTTTCTGTTTGCATAAGGAAAGGTTCATGACTTGCAATTGCTTTTTAAATAATTTTTTGGGCTACTTTAGCCCAGTATGACCATTTATGGGCGGTAGACACCTCTCCTTCCACCCAACAACCTCCCTCTATGAAGAGACCTTACCCCCTCCCCCCCAGTGTACGGCCACCAACTTGTGGACAAAACTGACAGTTTTCAACCATCACGGGGGTAAGAGAACACTGAGGTGTCCAATCCCGTCTCATCTGCTTTTAACTTCAGCAATTTTTTCATATGCCCTACACTTACCCAAAGGGGAAAGTGTGACGGGACATAAGCACTTGTTCATGAGTACTCCTGACCTTGACATGTTGACTTCCTTCCTCCTCTCTGTGTGCACAAGCACCTGTGTGAAAATAATGCTGCTGTACAGCCTCCACTAGTGAGCAGCACTAAGCTGTCAAATCCCCAAATCCTCACCATGAGGCACAAGAAAGTACAGTTTTGTACCTACCATAAATGTAGATGTTCGAAGATCCACATTGCTGCAGTCCTAACACTTGGGTAGTCCGCTGTCCCTCGGTCGGCCCGAATATCAGAGTATAAGGCTGACGTCGGTCAAGGCGCATTTGACTGACATCAGAACGTCAGGGTACAAATGCGCATGACCGACGTCATATCCTCAGTCTTTTCTTGTCCCAGATGTCAGAAGACCCTAAAAAGAAAGGTCCAAACCCATAGACAACAACTAAACAACCAACCAGCCTAATACCAAAAATATGTACAATATATACAATATATACAATATACACAAAATACCTCAGATGGATAACCCAACTCACACAACCACCTCAAACTACAGAGGGGAAGGAGGGAGGGTAAATTGGACTGCAGCAATGTGGATCTTCGAACATCTACATTTATGGTAGGTACAAAACTGTACTATGTTCTTCATCTCACATTGCTGCAGTCCTAACACTTGGGTAGAATCCCAAAGCAGAGGTAAGGGAGGATGGCTAAACTATAATGAAGCAGGAGCTGCCAAAATGCCCTGCAACACAGCAGTGGCAAAACCAGCCCTGGATTTAGAGTACAGTGGAAGGTGGTAATGCCTAGAAAAGGTATGCACTGAACTCCAAGTGGCTGCCTCCAAAATATCCTTAGTTGCCACCCCCCTCAAAAAAGCTGTTGAAGTGGCAGTAGCCCTAGTGGAATGAGGCCTAATCCCAGCTGGAATCTCTTTGCCATGATGGGAATAACAGAAAGCAATGCAAAATCCAATCCACTTAGAAATAGTTTGTTTTGACACGGGCTTGCCCTGAGAGCACAAAGCAAAAGAAACTAATAACTGCTGAGATTGTCTGAACCCTTTAGTTCTGTCCAAATATCGCAACTGCCTGTGTACATCTAAAGTGTGCAAAATCTTTTCCCCTTTATTTTGGGGATTTGCATAAAAAGTAGGCAAATGAATAGTTTGGTTTAAAGCCACACTAGAAACCACTTTAGGCATAAAGGAAGGATTAGTACGTAAAGATACCCTATCCTTATGGAAAATTAAGAAAGGCTCAACTGCCATAAGGGCCTGCAATTCAGAAACCCTTCTTGCAGAGGTAATGGCCAACAAAAAAGCAGTCTTCCATGACAAATAATTCAACTCAGCAGTAGCTGCAGGCTCAAAAGGTTGTAGAGTGAGTTTCTCCAACACAAAATTGAGATCCCAAGCAGGAGTAGGAGCCCTTCGTGGGGGTCTTGTATTCTTTGCCCCTCTAAGAAATTGCTTGAACAAAGGATGAGAAAACAATGGTGGGTCACAGTCGTAGTGAGCTGAAATTGCTGCAGCATGAATCTTAATAGAAGAGAAGGACAAACCTTTGTCCAATAACTCAGTAAGATATTGAAGAGCCACACTTAAATTAGGCTCAGAAACATCCAAATCCTTAGCTGCACTCCAAAACAAAAATCTCTTCCATTTATCTGCGTACACTTTCCTTGTACTAGGCCTTCTAGCTTCCAAAATCACATTCAAAACTTGTTGTGGAAGTCGAGACCCTCTATGGTTTAAAACAGAATATGCCAGGCTGTTAGGTGAAGAGAGTGAAGTTTGACATTGAGCAAATGACTGTCCTCCTGGGACAACAGATGTGGAATCAAAGGCAAAGGCCATGGAGGCTACCGTACTAGACTTCTCAGTAATGGGTACCAGTGCTGTCGAGGCCAATCTGGAGCTATCAAAATCATCCTTGGCTTGTCCTGTCTGACCTTCAGAAGTACCTTTGGAAGGAGAGGTAGAGGTGGAAAGGCATACACATGAAGATTTTTCCAACTGAAAGAAAGAGCATCCACTTTCCAAGCTGTGGGATGAAACCTCTTCGTGCAAAACTTTGGCAGCTGGTGGTTTAGTGGAGAAGCGAACAGATCTATGTCTGGAGTTCCCCAGGACACTGTCAATTTCTGAAATACATGAAGATCCAGTTTCCACTCGTGGGGATCCATGATTTGTCTGCTTAACACATCTGCTAAGGAGTTCTGTGCTCCGGCAGAAACCTTGCCTGAAGACGTAGTTGTAAACTGAGAGCAGTCTCCCACAAAATCATTGCTTGCCTGCATAGAGGATAAGAATGTGTTCCCCTTGCTTGTTGATGTACCACATGACAGTTGTGTTGTCTGTTAGAATCAACACCTGCCCTGGAAGAAGTAAATCCTTGAAAGCTATTAATGCAAACTGGACTGCTAACATCTCCTTCAAGTTGATATGTAGATGCTGTAGTCTGACAGGCCACTTGTCTTGTATCCACTTTCCGTTTAGATGAGCTCCCCAAGCTTTGTCTGAGGCATCTGTCATTAAAATTTGACTCGCCTCTGGCCGGGTCAGAGAGAGTCCCTTGTTTAGGTGACATTCCTGAGCCCACCACAAAAATTCCTTTTGAATGCAAGGTATTATTTGAATGACAGTGTCCAGATCCTGGCAGTGCTGTGTCCATACATTTTTGAGATACCATTGCAACTTCCTCATATGCAGTTTGGCATTGGGAAGCACCAGAATACAAGATGCCATGAACCCTAAGGCTTGAAGGACTGTCCTTGCAGTCAGCCCGGACTGAAGAGATAGATGATGGAAGTAAAGGGAAAGATTCTTTTGTTTGTCCGGGGTTAGAAAGGCCATCTGGGATGCTGTATTCAGTCTTACACCCAGAAAGCACATGTCTTGAGAGGGTACTAGACTGGACTTTATTTCGCTCACAGAATACCCCAGGCATCTTAGCACTGCTATCACATATTCCAAATGGCGAAGAAGCTCGTCCCTTCCTTGAGCCAGAATCAGGCAATCGTCCAAATAAGGATAGATTTGTATTCCTTTTAGCCTGAAGAAAGCTATCACTGGAGCCAGAACTTTCGTAAATACTCTGGGCGCAGTAGATAAGCCAAAGGGCAATGCAGAGAACTGATAGTGAGAAGTCCCAGTCCGAAAACGCAGATACTTCCTGCAACTTAGCCTGATAGGAACATGAAGGTAAGCCTCCTTGAGATCCAAAGTTACCATCCAGTGATCCTTGCCCAGCAGAGGTAAAAGCTGTTGTAACGTCAACATTTTGAACTTGGGAATGTCCAGATAAGTGTTGAGGATAGATAAATCCAAAATTGGTCTCCACGTGTTCCCCTTTTTTGGTACAAGGAACAGGCGAGAATAAAATCCTAGGCCCCTTTCTGGCATAGGTACCGGCTATATGGCCCCTATTTGGAGTAACAGAGAAATTTGCTTGTGAGCCTCTATTCTTTGTTGAGGAGGAATGTCTGGCATGCCTTTGAAAGGAGGCAAGGTATGGAAATAAAACCTGTAACCGTGATGTATGATATCCAATACCCATCTGTCTTGGGTAATCAAACTCCAATTTTCTTTGAAAAGTGCCAACCTTCCTCCCAAAGGTGCTGCCAGGCGAGAAGGTTCTGGCAGCTGAAAAGGTAGGTCATTGGGTCTGTTTACGAAAGGACTGACCCCTGCCCTTACCCGAAGACTGTGCAGGAGAACTCCCTGTTCTAGGCCTGAAAGAGCCCTAACCTCTGCCCCTGCCACGTCTAGATCTACCCCTAGACTGGGAGTCATAAGAAGGATACGTCCACCCCTTAGTAGGCCAATTTCTACTAAACTTTGGAGGCTGAACCTGCAAGAAATCTTTAACAGTCTGCATAGACTTAGCCTTGTCTTCCATTTTCTTTAAAACTGCCTCAACAGGAGAACCAAACAAGACATCAGATTGCAAAGGGGCATCCAAAATCCTAGGTTTAACATGGTCAGATAAATTTTGATCCCTCAACCAGGCATGCCTGCGAAGAACTGACCCGGTAGCAGCCACCCTAGACGAGGCCTGTACAGCATCAAAACCACATTGCAAAGAATGCTTACCCACCTGTTCAGAAACATGCACTAAATCTTGTAACTCTTTACAATCAATACCTTCCGCCAGAGCATCAACCTTAGATTTCAACTGTGAAAGGAGATAATTTTGATATTTCAACATGTGAAACTGGCAATTCAAAGCTCTCATGGCTAGAGTGGAAGAAGTATAAACTTTCTTTCCCCATCTATCCAAGGCCCTGGCCTCTATCTGCAGGAACCGGATTCTTGACAACAGAAGCCTTAACACCCTTAGGCCCCTGGCTAACAGTTTCTGGGTCTGCCCTAGGACTCTTAAAAAGATACTTATGAGCTTCAGGCACCCTGTAATACCTATCTGGTTTAACAGGAGCAGGAGGCAAAGAATCAGGATTAAGAGAAGCCTCTGCGAACACATCTTCCACCACATTCAGAACAGGAGGTATAGCCAAAGGCCTATGCTGGGGTAAAAACAAAAATTCCCTAAGCCTTTTCCTGGAGTCAGAGAAGTCCTGACCTTCTCATTTAAAATGCTCTCTCATGGAGTGAAGGGTCTCTGAAAAAGAAAAATCCTCAGGAGGAGAAGCAGAAGGAGTAGAATCATCCACATCAGAATCAGAATAATGAGAATACTCCTGCAAGTCTTCAGCCGAAGACTCAGACACATCCGAAGCCTGCTCATAATCCCCCAACACTGGTTCCATCCTAGGCCTCTTATCAGGAGGGGGCATAGAGCCTCTGATTAAAGTAATTAAATCTTCTGCCATTTTAAGCATGTGCTTCTTGGGCACAGAACCTGAAGAACTAGGAGTGACACCCACAGAAGCTAAACTAGACCTGCCTCTAGGAGAAGCCTTGAAAGCAGAAAGAGAGGGCCTAGACACCTTAGGAAGGGAGGGGAGTACAGTTATCTGAGAAGCCCCTACAGCCTGACCTGCCTCCTGGGAGGCCACATCCTGTAAAATCAAAGTTTCTCCCTGAGACTGCAGAGAGGCCTTCGTCGGAACCACCGGTTCCACTGACGCCTCTAAAGAACCGGCGTCCGGTTCGGACTCCTCTAACCTAGGTTTAACTGCCTTGTCCTTGCGCTTCTTTGAGGAAGGCGGCGTCGGAGCATCCGACGGCATATTGTAATTGCACCGCTTCCCAAAGACCAACCTGGCACAATCCAACCTTCGCTTTATAGTGCGTTTATTGAACCTAGCACAAAAGCGACACCCAACAACGTCGTGCTCAGGTCCCAAACAAGGTATACACAAATTATGGTAATCCCTATGCGGTATCTGTTTCCCACAAGAAATACAGTTATTCACTTTTTCTGACATCCGGTAAACCACTGAGGCAAGAAAAAAACAAAATATTCCCCAACGGGGTACTTAACCAACTCTGACTTCGGTCTGAAACTCCGAATTCAAAAAATTTCAGAACGCCGAACGGCACTTGCAACACTGCTTCTGCATCGGACCATGCGGCAAAAAAGACTGAGGATATGACGTCGGTCATGCGCATTTGTACCCTGACGTTCTGATGTCAATCAAATGCGCCTTGACCGACGTCAGCCTTATACTCTGATATTCGGGCCGACCGAGGGACAGCGGACTACCCAAGTGTTAGGACTGCAGCAATGTGAGATGAAGAACATCTGGTCATCAGCCACTCAAGCCTACCTTCCTCAGCCATCCTCTAGCTTCTCACGCTGCTAGTCAATTCATGCATGGAATAAAGGGTTTAGGTGCTGCATCTGTTCATTACTAGTACAGTTTCCTCTATCCATGTTGAGAAGGATCTCATCTGTAATTGACCATTATGCTATCATTGTACTCCAGCCAGCCCAGAATCCATGCTGTTCAAGAGTGAGGAAGGGATAGTGTTGGATACAAGTGGACAGAAGGTTGCAGATAAGGTTTTAAGTATTCTTTCATGTGTATAAAGGATGAAGATATGGCAGAAGTGGGAGGCATTTTCTGGGTGAGGTGCTTTGGGAAGGGGTTTGACAAGAGCAGTTTTCCATGTCTAGCATTGTGTTTTGAGTTAAACATAGGTTATAACTATGGAGAAAAGATGTAATAAGGAGGTCTTTACAGAGTGATATAAACAAAGGGAAAATCACAGGTGAAATGTTCTACCCCTACAATAGGTAGGTTTATGCCTTTCAATTTTCATTGCAGATGAACAATGGTCCATAATGGATACCAACACAGGTCCTTTTTTCTTTCTTTCTTCTTTCCTAAATGATACTAAAGTACTACCCAGGAGAGAGGTTTATAACCAAAGTGGGTACAAACATGATGGACGGCTAATGGAAGCTTCACTGTGCATTAAAATCCTTTTAGCTACAGGAAGCGCAAGTTCTTTCTATGTAATTCAGCCCTTTCCTTTTCTAAAGATTTCTTTCATTTCTTTTATCTCTTTGATTTAGACTTTGATTCTATTTTCTAGTAATTTTTTTTGACAGCCAACATTATTAAACTTAATGCCTTACTATGTACAGGCAACCCAAATCCTGTGTCCCAGCTCAAAAAGAATCATATCTTTATTTACAGCCATTTGCTCACCCAATACTTCTAACAGAGTACTCCACAGGAACTTTAACATCTGCCAACTCATGACATTCTCAAAACAAGTTCCCACTTAGCTCTCTCTTCCCCATCACACCTCCAAATTTACTATTGCCTGAGGAAAACTTCTTCAAAGTCTGCTTGGGGAATAAAAATACCTATGCAAACACTCCCAAACAAAAATCTGAAATATTCTAGAATTTACTGCATATTTAGGAGTCATGCATGTCCTCCCAATGCTTCCTTGTGAATTCCCTGTCTGGTCCCTATTCCCAATCTTTCCTAACCTCCTCTGATTATTACTGTAGTTATTGGGTAATATTTTATATGCTCTACTAATTATCCTTTTTTTTTTTTTTTTTCAAACAGCAGCTTATGTTCTAGATATTATTAAAAACTCTACCAGAGTAGGTCTTTCACTTAGGATTCCTCTATCCTGTTCACTCTGCCTATTCTCTGATATCAATCCCGGATAGGGAAGGCAGTCTCCTGTGGTCCAAATGTCTTCTTGAATTCTTCCCATTCTATTACCTTTCCCTCACTATTTGCTACCAATATCCTGGTTCCTTTGCTATTTTTCCCCAGTAATTTCCACCCCCATCTTGCCAATTCTCGGTACTCCTAATTGCAGTCATCCCTATTGGCCAAACCTCCTTTCATGTGTTGACGTTGGTAGAATACTTTCTGCTGCTCTAGGAATACAATATTACGTATGACTGTTATTGTCCTTAAGGATCTGCATCCGGGCGGCACAGTGGTGCAGTGGTTAACACTGTCACCTCACAGCAAGAGGTTCTAAAGACATGCATCTGAGCATTTCTAAAAATAAAAATAAAAAACCCACAGTCTCCCCTTTTTTCTTGAATTTCCCACTGCTTTATCATCATCTCTTTCTACTTTGAATTATAGCTTTATCCTTGTATTATGTACAAGAGCCTTAAATGTGTAGCTATAAAATATCCCTTTTAATCAGGTAATACTAAACAATGCTCAGCTGTCTAGCGGGTGCCAGGATCCGTCATATCACAAATTCACAAGTCTCTCAACAAGTACCTCTATGACTCTGTCATACGTCATGTTGGTGTGAATGACTTGAGACGTACCTCATTGTACAATATGAAGAGAGACATGATTGAGCTTTATGAATTTGTGCCCCAGGCAGGTATGTCTCTTGCCTTGAGCAGCATTCTACCCTCACCTAGGATGATACCACAATATAAACAAAAACTGATGGACTTCAACAACTGGCTCAGTTTCTGGTGTCATTCTAAAAGGGTCCAGTTCCTGTCAGCCTGTAATGACATGGCTGATAGACCACACTACTTTGGCAGATATGGTCTTCACCTGTCACCTCTAGGTTTTTGGTTAACTGGCCAAGGCACTTGCCAAACCCATAGTGCCTTTTTTAGGCAAGGTCTTAAGAACAAAAATTTCCAATGTGAAAATATCACTCGCAAATAAATTAAATTAAAGGCTATGCTGCTAAATGCTAGGAGTTTAAATCAGAAACTGCGCTCTCTGTAAGCACTCCACTCCTTGGAGGATGTTGATGTCTGTGCAGTCACAGAAACTTGGTTCAGGGCTACACAGAGTACTCTGGTCTTGCAAGTCTACAATGCCTTCCACACTTTCACACCACAAAATGAATGTATGAGAACCAAAGGAGGAGGAGTATCAATCTTCATCAAAGATGGATACACCTCTGGACTGGTTAGACAGGAAAACTCCATGCAGTTACTCCAAATTCAACTAACTGTGGGTAAGACTCCCCCCTTCAAGTCACCATTAGCTATAGGCCTCCTTCAATGAACAAAGATACCCATGGGTGAACAAGTATAAGACCCTCACTGGATAAATCTGATCACAAATCAGTCACATTTGAAGTAGCTACAACACCCGAACCACTCTCAAGTGAAATCAGGCTACATATTTCCACCAAAGCTAATTATTCCCTCCTAAAGGATGGCATAAATAATTTCCAACCTCACGTTCATAGGTTGGTACTAGGCTATTGGCCCTAGGGCCTATACAAGCCTAGCCATAACAATTCCCTGGTTATTTCTTCCCACACTATTTACTTCCCTGGACCAGTCTAGCAGGGCGACTGGCGTGATCCCTGGGGTGAATTTCCTTTCTCCCATCCAGTCATCAAGGTTCCTTTTGAAGAGGGCCAAAGAGGTGCTCTGCTTGACATGTACGGGCAGTCTATTCCAGAGTCTGGGGAGTCTCTGGGTCAGGAACCTATCCCTCCAGCATGTTTTGTTTATTGTGATGAGCGTGTGGCTCTGAGGGATTGGGATTTCTTTAAGTGTAGAATGTCCAACAGCTCTGGGCTTGACATGGCCCTGTATGTTAAGCAGAGATCGCCTCGGAGTAGACAATATGCGACATAGTATAGCTGGAGTTTTTTTAAGGCAGTCAGCATAGGGCATCTGCTTTAGGCCTGTGATTCTTTTAGTGAGGGCGGTCTTTTCAGTTGTTGCAGATGTTTTGAGAGGTACATACCAAATGAGGCGTTGTATTCTATAATGGGTCTAATGAGGGGTGAGTACAGTGGGACAATGACCTCCTTTCTTCTGGATGAAAAGCCCTTATGTTCCCGCATATGGCATTGACAACTACACTAAGGTACACATAAATGCCCTGTACAAACACTTACACAAATGTATTGACACTGCTGTACCTGACAGGATCAAAACAAGATCCTCAAGAAAAAATAAAAGTCTCCCTGGTTGACATCTAGCATTATACAACAAGAGGAAGAAGTTGCTGACTAAGAATAAAAAAAGAGAGGTCCCATCAATGAAAGAACACCCTCCTCTGCTTGAGCAAACAATAAGACAACTTGTAAAATCCTCTAAAGGCAACTTTGAAAAAAATTTAGCAACTATAACTAAGGATAACCATAAGGTATTCTTCATCTGTATCCGTAACCTAAAAGACAGGACCCAGACATGTGCTGAACTAGCTGTGGATGGTATCACACATACTGATCCTATGAAGACAGCTAACCTATTAGCTGACAGGTTTGGCAAAAATTTCACCTTCCAAACATTCCACAAAGCAATCCCTCTACACCTCCCCCACCTTGCATCTCCAAAGAGCAAAAACACAGCCACTACAGACTGGATGGCATACCAGGTTGCGTTTTAAATGGTCTAAAAAGAAAAGTTGTATAAAATCTTACCATAAATATAGATGTCCTTCTCTTCAGTGCTGCAGTATTCTTCACTTGAGGGATATTCCTGCCAGACAGTGCCCTGACGTTGGCCAGTATACAAAAGACTTTCACCACTGTAGGGTACGTGGTACGCCTGGCGTAGGCAGAAGTCATACGTAGGCCATAAAATGGATGCACGCACGTACCACCCTCATTGCTGAATGCCCCAGGAGGAAAGGCAGACTAAGTATTAAGTGGTATGTGCTTCCAGGAAAGTCAAGAGACCAGTGGGAAAGGCAGAAGGGGACAGAATACTGCAGCAGTGAAGTGAAAGACATCTATAGTTATGGTAAGATTTATATGCCCTTCTATTCACCTGCTGCAGTATTCTTCACTTGAGGGAGACTGCCAAAGCTCAAGAGGGAAGGGAAGATGCAGTTTTGTGTGTTATTAAGGTAGTAGGTTTTAGGGGATATTGGTTATTTGCACGTATTTTTACTTGAGGATTTTCAATAAAACAAAAAGTTCTGCAAGATGTGACATAGGCCCTAACTCTCAATTAAGTCATGGAGACCTACTACTACATCCAAGGTATAAGCTTCCATATTTATTTGAATTTAACTGCTAAAGTACTGGTTAATGTTTGCTCAATGTTTTGCACAAATCACAAATTGTTTTGTATGCACACGGCTCTTTTACAGGCCACTATTTCCAATGTAAAACCTTCCATATTAAATTGAATTTAACTACTATTGTACTGGTTTAGTCTGCCCTCATCCACCATGAATAAAGAAGGTTTTTTAATCCTAATATCCGGAGGAGTCTTTTTTCTAACTAGCGCTTCACCAGTATCATTAATTTACTATTTTTGGTCGCTTTCTATTGGAAATTCAGTTTAATAATATTACTTCATAAAGAAGGTTTATGTTCAATGGATCCAGAGTAGAATTTATGGGATCATTAACACCCTTTACTACAGGACTGGAAAACACTGACACCCACCATTTCGTGAACCAGACTGACTTTTTAACCTAGCCATAGGAATGCTAAGGGCTTGCATTACCGTTATTGGGATCGACCCCAATAACTCTTCTTTTTTAATTAATTCATAGTACCACTGATACTAGCAAGCACCTTACTACTGGGTGATACGAGCCAGGCAGGATACTGGTCACACTTGGCTCTGTGCTCCTCTTGCGAGACGTCCCATGCTAGGACAGCCAACCTGCAAAGGAGGTAGGATCTGGTTCCCCTCTGTTTGTTCACATACCAGAGCACAGTTATGTTGTCGGTGAACAACTTCAGTGGGCCTGGGCAAAGGAGGGAGTCTGAAGGTTTGAAGGGCAAAGAGCAATGCTCTCATTTCCCTTACATTGATGCATTCCTTTTCTGGGAGAGGGACCACCTTCTTTGGACAGTATTTTCCCATGGCAGTGCCGCAGCCTGTGTCTGAGGCATCTGTGTAAATTTCTCGGACTGGATCCAGAGGGTGAGGAGGTAGTCCTACGCAATTAAACAACTATTAGAACATGTTCGTGATGTATTAAATAAAAAGGAACAGAGTTCAGTGGCACAACATTTTTTGGAAGCACATGGTAGTTCTGTTCATGGTTTACAAGCAACAATTTATTTTTGGGGGGGGGGCATCAGCAAGAATAAACTTTTTTATAAAGAAGCAGTGTATATATTAAAGTTTGATACTTTGTTTCCAAAGGATATGAATGTTGATTTTAATTGGCATGTATTACTTTAAATGCTTTTTAAGTGTTTCATGGTATTAACTGACTACTTTATTGCTTAATTGCCTATTTAGTAGTGTATATAAAACAAGTGTGTGATGTGAAGTAACTGTGTACTCTAAGAAGGCAGTGTATGCTGAGACGTCAGAGAGGAATACATTTTATTTTTGGGGTTCCTGATCTTTGTTCTTCGTTGTATTTGCTGCTGTTGGTTTGCTGTTGTTTGTGCTACTGGATTTAGGGTTACCTGTTGAGACCACCACAGAATTTCCTTCCTCGTGCGCAGTCTTGCCAAAGGTAACATGGGGATGGTAGAGGCCATGAACCCTACTACCCTGAGAAATTCCCAGGCTGTGGTGTGGTGTACAGGAAGAAGGTGTGAAGATCCTCTGATTTATGTGGGGGTAAAGACTTGGTATGTCTGTCTGAATTCTGCACCCTACAAAAATGTGGTCTTGGGTTGGAGAGAGGGTAGATTTTTTGTAACTTATTTTGAACCCCAGGTTTCCCAGTAGGGAAATAGTGGTTTGCGGATTCTGTTGCAGGATCTGTGGGCTCGGGGCCTGTAAGAGTAGGTTGTCCACATGTGGGAACATCTGACTTCCTAGAATACATGCAATGATAGGAGCCAAGCATTTGGTGAAAAGTCTCAGTGCTGTAGAGGCCAAAAGACAATGTAGAGAACTGAAAATGCCAGGAACTCACAGAAAAGCGCAGAAATTTCCTGTACATTGGGTGAATAGGGATGTAGAGATGGGCATCATTTATGTCCAGAGATGCCATGAAAGCTTGTGGAATGAGCAGAGGGAAAAGGGTCTGGAGAGTAAGCATTCTGAAAGAACGGGCCTTTAAGAATGTGATGAGGTGGGAAAAATTCAGAATTGGTCTCCAGGTAACACCCTTTCTGGGCACCAGGAACATCCTTGAATAGAATCCTTTTCCCTAGGAAGTGGCAGGGACTTTTTGAATGGAGACCTGCAGCCACAGGTCTGAAAGAAGGTCTGGGAGAGGTGTAGCTGATCTCCGGAGGTGGTTGTGGAATACCCCGAAAGGTGGGAGTGGATTGCCAGACCATAAAATATCCATTTCGTAAGATGGGAAGGGCCCAGTTGTCTTAGGTAATGCCTTCTCACACCCTAAGAGCTTTTGAGAGGGGGAGGGGAACAGATGAAGGGTAGTCACAGACTCCCTGCTTTAACTGAAAAGGGCTGCTTTTGTTGAGGAGGGTTCTGAGGAGCCCTGGTCCTTTAAGGTCTTTTCCCTCCCCTATAAGACTTACTGTTCTGATGCCAGGAGCTGCTATGGACAAAGACAGGTTTTGAAGGAAAGTTCCTATGGAACCTTGGTACTGGGGAAACTAGGAGATACTTTAACTCTTTGTTTGTACACTTTTCTTGTAAGGACTTGGAAAGTGACACAGCAGCAGGGCCAAACATCCATAAGTTTGCATTTGAAATCATCCTGAAATGGCTGAAGTCTGAGCAAGGAAAACCTATGCACAGACCCTGTTACAGCTGTCCTAGCAGAGGCCTCAGCAGCATCACAGCTGCATTTTATGGAATGTTTGGCCACTTGAGAAGAGGCTCCCAACATAGACAGGGCTAAGTTTTTTCCTTCCAACTCAGGAAGGTCTGAGATAGCAGCAGCCTGAGAAAATAAATCTAGAGAATAATTAGTCATGCAAGTGGTAGTTTATAGCCCTGAAAGATAAGGTAGCACAGGTGTAGGCCTTTTTCCCTAGTCTTTCCAAGGTTCTACCTTCCTTGTCTGAAGGCAACAGGGATGTAGAGGGGAGCATCCTGGAAGGCTCGTCAGTAGTAACAGAGATAACTGTTGGGTCTGTTGCCGGGCATCTGAAAAGAAAATAACAGTCCTCAGGGAATTTGTAAAAACGATCAGGCATCTTAGGGGCAGGGGCCTGATATTTTGAGAGGCATTGTTGAATGCATTCAAAAATGCTGGGTGAACTGGTTGTGCTGTAGGAGAACTACGCAAATCCATTTGTAGTAGTTGGTAGTGCCTTTTTTGTATGTCTGAAATTTGGAATGTGTCCCATTGAAGTGCTCCCCCATTTTCAAGATGGTTTCCCCAAAGGAAATTTCTTCCATGGGGACGTCGTGCCCACAGACTCCTCTTCAGGTGACGCATTCTAAAGGAGAGGGTATCCGAGTTGAGAAGTCTAAGGATTCTTCTTCAGAAGAGGAATCCTCTTATGATTCAGGATCTCTAACCCTTTTCTGGGAGGACTGAGGGCCTGGGGGTAGGAGGAGGCACTGGTGAAGTCTGTTTAAGGACCATGAAAGCCTGGAAAAGACTTTGGGAAAAGGCCTGCCATTCAGAAGGGGCTTCTTTAGTAATGGATATACGTTTTATCTTTTGCTTTTTCTTAGGTGGAGACACTTTTATGAAGGGTGGGATGGTCAGATGATGGCCTAGTATTGGATGGTTCAGAGTCTGGGACTTCAGATGCAGAGCTGCAAGTAAATCCCCTAGGGTCCTCAACCCATTCAAGCCTCGGTTCCCTCTCAATGTTCAAGTTGGACATCTGCTTAACCTCTAGCGACATGCTCATGGCTGAAGCCAAGGCGGCCTCAGAAATGGGTTTGGCCTGTGGCTCCAAGCTAGAGATCCCATGGGCCTCTGGGTTGACAAGCACATTAGGAGGGACATCAGATGGCAGAGGTGCAGCGGAAGGTGTATGTCTACCTTTCTTGGCTGTATGTTTCAGTGGCTTGGTGTTGGACCCTGCAGTACCCTCCATTCATTTAATTAAAAGCTTTTAAACTTTAGTTTTCCAAATACAAAACTAAGGAGTTAAGCCTGCTTCTAAGGGTCTTTGGGACAAGTGATTTGCAAATACTATATGACCTATGGCAATGGTTGGGGGTTAGACATAAGAAACACTGGGTATGGCTGTCCTTATGTGGAATTTGTCTTCCACACTGGCACTTGCCCTTGCCCTTCCTGGATGATATAACAGAAAAGTATAAAGAAAAAATTCCCCAATGGGCACTTATCTGACAATATGAAGACGAAAACACTGGAACTACAAGACCAACATTCGGTAACTGGCTTTCTGACTAGTGGCAGAAAAGTTCTGAAGATGGTACATGTGTATGTCTGTCTTATGGTTTACATATTACTGCAGCCTATGCCAGATGTATCACGTACCCTAGAGTGGCGAGTCTTTTGTATACTGGCTGATATCGGGTCGCCATCTGGTGGTGATATCCCACAAGTGAAGATTACTGCAGCAAGTCAATAGAAGGACATCATGAGTTAGCAAGTGCATTGAGTACTCTTTCAGCCACAGCCCGAGTACTGGTTTTGTCCTTGCTGAATGGAAAACAGCAACAGTCATCCCCCTTCATAAAGGGGGTAGAGTAACAGACCCATAAGCTTAACCAGCCTTACCTGTAAGGCCATGGAATGAATCATCATGGACCTTATAAATAAGGATATACTTGGTCTCCAAACTCTTGATCAGACACAGTTTAGTTTTGTCAAAGGCAGGTCATGGCTGTTAAACCTGGTGAACTTCTTCGAAAATGTCACCAGAGCCATAGACAAAGGCAAATCTGTGCATGCAGCCTACTTTGCCTTAGCCAAGGCCTTCGACACAATCCTACATTCGGGCACTATTGATGACCTCTTCCAGTTGAATATTAACCTTTATGTCGTCAGGTGGGTTGTTAATTATCTCGCAGACAGGTCACACTCGGTCAAAGCTGGGGACTTTACTTCAACCAGCAGACATGTCCATCAGTGGGGCCTCAACTTTAGGTTATTTAAGACCTGTGTTTTCAGCAGTCTATTTGAGACAAGTGTTCCAAACAGGAGCGTTAAACATTATTTGAAGATGTACATAGTTTTGTGCTTTTGTGTTAAATTAACAAATTCTAGAGGTGTTCTAGGGGTGTGTTTGATTCTTTGAGGGGTTTCATTAAAAAAAAAAAAAAAAAAAAAAGTTAAAATGTGACATGTTCCAATTTTATAAGAAAGTGTATAAAGGATCAACCTGCCAAACATTTGTGGGTGCATGAGAGAATTTACATATTACTGCCACAGGTAGAATAACTGGGCTAGACTAGACAAATTCATAGGTTGTTACTAGTCTAATGACCACTAGGGCCCTTATAAGCCTAGCCACACACCTCAAACCACTTGGGTCCCAAGTATCATATGCGGAAGCATGTTAGTAGGCAAGTATCTAAGGATATGCAATGGGGTGTTATGATAATACTTCTCTTATTGATGGCCTCTGTCCATAAGGGACACGAGGGCCAGTCTGGGGGGTAAATTTACAATTTCCCATCCAACTATCAAGGTTTTGTTTGAAAAGGGTCATGAATGAACTGTGTTTTATGTGGCTAGGGAGCCTTCCATAGTGTGGGGATCCTTTGGGACACATCTGTCTTTTCAGCACATCCTGTTTATGTCAAGTGAAGCTGGGATCCCTGGATCTAATGTTTCTGGTGCTGTTTTGCACATGTACAACAGAGTCATCAGGGCAAAGTCAGAGGAAGCCCTGCAAAAGAAGCAAAGTTACCCTCTCAGCAGCTTTAGGTGATCAGAGTAGGACAGGGTATTCATGCCCTGAATTCTCCTGGTGAGAAACCTTTGTGGGCATTCCAACGGTTGCAAATGTCTGGTTAGATACATGCCAAGGGGGGCACTGTATTCAATGATGGGCCTGATAAGGGCCAAGTAGAGTAGCACTATAACTTCCTTGGGTCTGGATGCCATACCCTTATCTACAAGTAGGGCAACATGCAATGATTTTTTTATCTTAGCTACATGTTGGTCAAAGGCCAGATTTCTATCTACATATGTTTCAAGCTTCATTACTATTGGTTCAACTTCTAGGGGTATTTTATCGATGGGAGTACTTAGCTTGCACTGACAGTTTCCAAAGAGTATTATAATGCACAGTTTTTGGCACCGAATTTTAGGCCATGGGCTTGGCACTAGTCATTTGTCTGTGTTAAACTCACATGACAGCTCCCAGTTTACAGTCATATGTGAACTTAATCAGCCAGTGGCCTTTAACATTAGCCTTGACTTCTGAGAAGCAGATGCCAAACAGAAGCGGGACCAGCACAGAGCCCTAGGGTACTCCACTGGTGACTGGTCACTTGGTAGAGGAGGTCTCACAGATCCTGACTTCTTGGGTCCTTGTCAGCTAGCCAGCAATCCAGTGAGTTATGTAATGGTTTATACCTAGCTCAGAGAGTTAGTCAACAATGCCTGAGTGGGGTATTGTATCAAATGCCTTAGCCAGTTCAAGATGCACAGTATACACTGTTTTACCCTCATCCATTGCCTTGGTGACCCTCTCAAAGAAGTCTACCAGTTTAAGTAGGCATGACCTTCCATTACAGCCAAACTGGGATGAGTCCAGTGGCCGTAAGTTGCAATGCCCTTACTTACCATCTCCATTATAATTCATTTTATGACTTTGCATATTATGTTTGTTAGACAGGTGGGTCTGTAGTTCTCTGGGTCAGAAGAAGGTCCGCCTTTCTAAGGGAATGACTGCTGCTGTCCTCCAGTCACTTGGAATGTAGCAGATTTCAAGCCTGTATTTGAAAAGTACCTCAAGTGTTCCTGATAGGTCATGTTTTGGACTGTACAGGAGGCAACTGTGGATGTTTTCGGGACCCATGGAGGTGGTGCTCTTGACTTTAGAGAGTGCTGCCAGCACCTGGTCCCTGCTGATTGGTGGGGAAAGTATGTTGGAGTGGATTTCACCTGGTGGAATTGGGGGGAGTGAGGGTGAAGACTGAGCTGAATTTATCAGCTGCTACACTTGCTATGTCACCCTGATCGGTGTAAGAGGTACCATTCACCACCAGTTGAGCACTTTGTTGTATGTTAACTCTAAGGTTCTAGATGTAGCTGAAGAAGGCCTTCTGATTGCCCTTTGCCTATGAGGCTATTCTGACTTCATAGCTGGCTTTGTTGTTCTCAATTAGACCTCTTAGCTTCTTGTTTAGTTGTATAAAAGAGCACTTGATCATAAGGGATTTGCTTTTTTTGATTTTTGGCCATGGGTTTTCTTTACTATATACCCTCTTTAGGTGATAACACCACCAGTGGGATTTGTTTTGGGTTTACATCTGGTAGGCAAGGTAGTCTCTATGCAGCCATTCACATGTTTGTATAGTGACTCTGAATAACTCTGCAAAGGGACTCTTGAATATTGACAGTCACATAATAGGATGCATTTTGCCTTTGAATACTTCCTGTTACTGGTTTACCTGGTTTTGTGGGTTGATTTACTTATTTATATATTTATTTTTACTTCAAATGAGACAACTTTGGGATCTGTCCTCACTAATAAGGATATGGCATGGGGGGGGGGGTGACAATCTCCCACATTGTTGAGTACCAGATCCAGTCATGTTTTATGGTCTGGTTGGAGCATGCAGTATCTGTTCCAGGGTGCTTGTGTTAATGAATTCCAGGAACTGTTGTGCCTGAGAGTTTGAGGCAGTGTGCATTTCTCAGTCTATAGAGGGGTAGTTAAAGTTACCCATGAATAGAGTGGTTGGATAGTGAATGCCTCTAGAAGGTTCTGAGACTCTAGGAGCATAGATGGTGACCTGTAGCTAGCCATGATACACTGAGGGACCTTTACCTATCTTGACCTGCATGTGGATGAGCTCCACTGTATCATCCTGTTTAAACAACCTGGAGGTATGTTTACTGAAAACAGAGATCAAAGCAGCTCCACCTTTGGCCCTAGTCTGTGCTGCTGTTGGACTAAATGTGTGGAAGGCACTGTAGCTCTGCAGTTCCAGAGTAATTTCTAAAGCTTCAAACCAAGGTTTGGTCATGGCACAGACATCTACATTCTCCAGAGTGAAGAGGGATTTTGAGGGGGTGTAGGTTTTTTTGTGTAAACTCCAATTGAGCAGTAAGACCTTAAGGTTGTTTGCAGAACTTTTCAGTGTTTTGTTAGTTTTGTCTTTGTCTAAAAGGGCTCTAAGGAGGTGAATAAAGTTTTAGTCAACATCCGAAAGCCTGGGGAGTCAGGTGCAATCTATCACTAGCAAATCAATGTGGTCTTCTGACCATGTTCTCCTATGCTGACAGATAGTGGATCCCCCTGGAGTGAAACCAGGAACCAAGCAGTTTATTAAAATCAGTCATTTTATTTTCATACTGTGGCATCATTCTTGGTGAAGGTAGAATCCTGTTCAATGCAAGGCTCATACCCATTTGTGACACATATTCAGACAGGACCAATAGGTCTCTTTTTATACAGTCCAGTGAGGTACATCATATTGGTACCTGGGGTGCAGTAAATTGAGTGTGAGCGCGACATTGTGGATCCACATTCCAGATAAGCAAATAGCCGACATCTTCTCCTTGTCCAACCTGGTGAGGAGGACATATGTGCCACATAATAGTCCCCAGAAACAACAGTATTAGGTAAAGTGTATGCTTGCCTTATGGGATTTGCACTTGGGGGACCGTTGGATGTAGGCTTACATGAGATGTTTGGTGTTGCTTTTAGTGTGTGCTTTAGTGATTGCTGAGGATCAGTGCTGCCATTAGGTGGCTTTGGAGGTCTTTGAGACTCAGGAAAGTTTCTTTTAAACAATTCAGCATAACAAAATCTGTGTGTGTGGTGAATGGTATTATGTGAGGGATGTAGTGTGGGTATTCCTGACAACCCTATTTGTACGCAAGATTTTTGCATCCAACAGGTTACAGGTTACTTAAATTTTTCGCATACTGTGTTATTTTCTTTACGGATTAACTGGTTGTCTGAGAATGTGAAGCAATTGCTACATTGCCTTAGGATGCCCAAATCCACCAAACTAATTACACAGACATTTGGAAATTCCATATTCATGCTGTCTGTTCCAATAAGGTTGGCTGTTTAGAATTATGGACTGGATTTTAACAGGGGTCTCCTAGGGTAGTTTCTGAGGTTAAGGGCTGGATGTTCACAACTGTTCATAAGTTAGTACTAGGATAATTGCCCTTATGGTTCATTTTAAGCCTAGCAGATTAGGCCATATGAGAATTAAACCCTGCACCTTATGTCTGTAAGGTAAGCACCTTAACCATTATGCCAATCTTAAATAATGCTATGATATGGTAGTGCTATTCAGTATACAAGCTAGTCACTCTAAGCATATTTTCTGCACAATGTTACGCTGTTTAACAGGTTTTGACCTAATCCTAACTTTCTAACTAAATTTTGCTATCAAGGCATGTGCAATATATACACAAGGCACTGATGACTGCTGCAGCCCGGTGAGCAGCTCTGCATAGAGGCAAAAATCTTAAAGACCAACTCCTATGACCTCTAACCAATAAATAACCGCACTTTGAGCTTCCTGCAGGGCTTCACGACTCATAGACAGAAGAGACACCTTTTGTCATAAAATGTCTGTACCTTGAATTTCTTAACATAAAAGCACAGCAAAAGCAGCTCTCAAGTGCAGATTAAACAACAAACTACCACCAAACATGTAAATTCCTGGCTAATTCCCTCTTCTGCAAGGAGATTTGGAGGCACACAGATGAGAAAAGCCAGCAATTAATTTTGCCACAAATTAAAATACATGCTTTAACAATGATCAAAACCAATAGTGAACACTGTAAAATTCTTATCTTAGCTTGTATAGCTCTGGGTGTAGTTGAAACACTGGAAAACTGTTCCAGAGTTCTCTATATGAGTTAAGATCTTTGACACGCATCCAATAATTATTTTCAGATCATGTGCCAATAATTACTAAGACAAAAATGCAAGGTAAGAAAGTAAAGATTGGACAGTAGCACTTCCCCTACATCCTGTCAAAAATACAGGAATTTAAGAAACTGGTAATATTAATTATTCGGGAGCTATTAGGGAAGATGGAAAGTACTCCACATGTTAAAGGTAATGAGTGGGATAAAATGAAAGTTGAAAAATAGAAATAAAAAAATAAAAAAAAGGAGAGAGATGGTAAAGAAGGAACAAGAATTAATATGCCTGAGTTTAGAAAGATTGCTGTTAAGGAACTCTTTTGAAACTCCAGTACACAAAAACTTTTGGCACAACTTAGGAAATGGAAAGCAGAAATGTTTGTTGCCAACAGTAGGGAGCCTATAAAAAATATATATAACCAGAGATCCTGTAAAGGTATTCGAGATATCTCAGAAATTTTAAGAAAATTTGTAAAAAAGCACAGAACTGGGGAAGTCAAGAAAAAGCACAAAAGGAAATATTTATGGAAGATGTAAACATGTCATGGTTATAGGTAGATAAGGATTAACAGTTATGACAGAAGAGATAAAACTGGTAATGTATAATCCGCAGGAAAGTCTACAGGAATAGACAGTATTCCAGTGGAAGTCTGGAAGCTGGGAAGGAAGAAAGTGAAAATGATCTGAAAGACTTTAACAGCATTTTAAAAAGAGAGGAAGCATCACCATCCTGGAAAAATGCTTGGTGGCTGTAAAAATTAGCAAAGAACCATTAGACCCAGCTTCACGTAGGCCCATTTCAATTTTAAACTGTGATTATAAAGTGCTTATGTCTGTAACTACTAAAAGAACAGCAAACATGTTGCCAAAATAGATAGATATGGATCAATGTGGTTTTGTGGAAGAGAGGGGAACATTTGACAACACTAACAGAACAATGACAGCATTTTTATATTATTCCTCAAGGTACAACTGGGCTAGACTAGACAGAAATTATATTTCTCAGCAACAAAAGCATTTAATTGAGAGCTCTGACACTCATCTAATGACTGTTTCTGATCGTGCACCAATAAAAACAAAGATAAAAATGCAAGGTAATGAAGTAAAAATAAGACACTGGAGCTTTCATCTACTTATTAAAAAGAGGAATTTAAGGAACACGTACTGGAAATTATTCAAGAGTTATCAGAGAAGGTAGAGGCTATAAACTAGTGACTGGGATAAAATGAAAATAAGAGTTTAAAAAAATGGTCGAAATAAAACAGAGATGTAGTTAAGTAGTTTGTTTGTCTCTTTCGGCTTTTCCCGGTTAGGGGTTGCCACAGCGGAACTCCGGTCCGCTAATGATCGGTAGTGGATTTTTACGTACCGGGTTACCAGCCCTGATGCACAACCTTCAACGAAGGCACGCCCCATTCACGTATTCCTCCACACAGAGGACGCTCTAGCTGAGAATCGAACGGGACAACGTCTTGCTATGAGGTGACAACGCTACCGCAGCACCACCACCGCAGTAACGGAAAATATTTAGAGGGGCTGACCAAGGTTAACATATTGAAGAATAAAGGGAATCTCACAGAACAAGAGGAGGAGCAAATGCAGACTGCTACAGAGGAAAATAAGGGTGTCTCTGGATAATATGCATGACTTTAGAAAAATTGCTGTTAAGCAACTTTTTTTTTTTTGATGACCACAGTGCACAAAAACATTTAGCACCATTTTTTGATAACTCCAGAGGAAAAAAAAAACATTTAGCATAACAGCTTAGGCAACAGAACACTGAAAGGGTTGTAGCCAAATTTAAAGAAGCTATAAGAAGAAACCTGTAAAAGTTTTAAATTTATTCTGGAAATTTTATGAAAATTTATATAAAATAGAGAAATGTGTAAATCAAGGAGAACAAATGTACATTTTTCTGGATGACTTAATAATACTAAGGTCAGAGGCAGACAGGGCTCAACAACTAACAGTTAATCCAGGGGGGTGATGAGTGATATATAATCAATCTTCAGGAAAGTCTCCAGGAACAGAAAGCATTCCTGGGGAAGTTTGGAAATTAGGAGGGAAGAAAGTGATAAAAATCTGAAAGATTTTGTTTAACAGTATTTTTAAAAGTAGAGAAAAACACATACATCCTAGAAGAAAGCTGTGGTGGTTGTGTTACCTAAAGACGGCAAATACTCATTTTTCATACAGGTACATTTCAATTTTAAACCACAACTATAAAGCATTTATGTCTACACTAGCTAAAATGATGTCAAAGGTGTTGAAAAAACTGATAGATATGGATCAGTGTGGTTTTGTGGAGGGGAGGCAAACATTTGAAAATATTAACAGGACAATAATGATCCAGAGGGAAGCAGAAGGTAAGAAAATTCCTCTGTTGTTGGTGGGCATTGATGCAGAAAAAGCATTTGACAAGAGTAAGCTAGGATTTTATGAGTAGGACATTGGAAGCATTTGCAGGTCGTGATACAATAATAATGTTAATTAGAAGGATATATGAAGGATTGGAGGAAAGAATTAAAGTGGGAGGGTTCCTCTCAGATAAGCTGTGTTTGAACTGAGGAGCCAGGTAGGGGTGTCCTCTTTCCCCTTTGTTATTTGCTTTGCATTTATATCCATTGGCAAAGAACATAATGACTCAGAAGGATATACAAGGATATAATTGGTATGGTAATCAAGAAAAGTTGGCTTTATCTGCAGATATTTTGTACCTTATAAATCCAAAGAAGAACATCTCATTGCTGTGGAACATTCTGAGACGGTTTCAATTTTTTTTTTGGGATATAAAATCAATGAAGATAAGACAAAGGCTATAGCTGTAAATTATGTACCACACACAAATTAGTTCAGCAATATCCACATTTACAGGGACATGTAAGATGAAGTATTTAGGAGTATGGATTAAAATGGCTTCCGTTAAGGTAGATAAGGATATGTTAAAGACACTAAAAAGATAATGCAAAAATTGAGAAACTGGAAACTCTTATTTATGGATATGGATATTAAGAAACCAACAATGAAAATGTTTTTATTCTGTTTAGTCTTGTATATGGGACAGGCATACATACCTTTATTGACCTGAGAAAAAGTTGTGGACAATGATTAATAAAGAACTGAAGGACTATATCTGGGAGGAAAAGAGGGCAAGAATTAAGTGGGAAAAGCTGATCCTTCCAAGAGAACAAGGTGGTCTAGGTTTATCTGATTTGAAGGGATATTTTAGAGCTACACAGTTAAGGCTGATATACATAACACAAGCAGAAGGTTATAAGTCAAAGTGGAAAGGAATAATGATGAAGCAAGGGAGAAGTTCAAAAAAGAGAAAAGTGGGACTTTGAATGCAGATCCTTAAGGAGAACAATAGCAACCACACAGAATGTTAATTTTATAAAATAGTAGAAAGTATTATAAGAACTAAGCCAGTACGAGAATGAAGGAGATTTTTTCAATATGGATGACTGCAAGTAGGGGTAGAGAAAATAGGCAAAAAGGGGTTGGAATTTACTGAAAAAACCTGGCAAAGGAACCAAGATATTTGGAGCAAATAACTCAAGCAGTAAAGGTAATAGAATGGGATAACGCTAAGAAGACGCTAAGGAGGGGGGGTATCCATATTCATCAAGGACACCCACACCTCAAGACTGGTGGCAATGCACGATGCATCGGAGACCATCCAGGTGCAATTAACCATAGGCAAGACTGCTCTGCAAATTGTAGCATGTTACAGGCCACCCTCACAAACTCAGGAACCTCACATGGCCTTCCTGAAAACACTAGAGGGGATAAATGTATCACCAAACACCATCATACTAGGTGACTTCAATTACCCTAATATAGACTGGGAACACTACTCAAGCTCAAACACCCTAGCCCAAAAGTTCCTGGAATTCATAAACTCAAATGCCATGGAACAACTAGTCACCACCACCACAAGAGGAGAAAACATACTTGATCTCATCATCACGAACATGGGAGCACAATGTTCAACACCGCAAGTATACCCCTCACTGGTGAGACCAGATCACAAACTAATCTCGCTGGAGGTCCTCATCCCACCGACACCTGAAATAAAAAGACCACAGTAAAGAACTTCTCAAAAGCCGACTTCACACTTCTAAAGACTAGTGTGGTCTCCTTTAAGGCCCCCGAGCCGGCGGAAAACAGTACTCAAGCCGCTGAATCACTTACAAATGCCTTCTACCAGCACCTGCAGGACTGCATGGATAAGGCAATCCCAAGCAAAACAAAGACTCTTTGTACCAAAGGCAAGCGTCCAGTCTGGTGGACCCCAGCCATAAACAAACTCTACAACAAAAGGAGGAAGCTACTACAAGATAGAGCAAAATCCTTAAAAGGTAAGACACCCTTGATCACTATAAGTAAAAAACTAAGAGCTCTCATAAAATCATCCAAAGCAAATTTTGAGAGAAAAATAGCTAAAGACTCAAAAGACAATCATAAGGCCTTCTTTAGCTATGTTAGAAACCTGGGAGGAAACTCCCAGATATGCTCAGAACTAGTTCAAAATGATGTGAAGATTACTGATCCTACAGACATTGCCAACATACTGGCTGACAGGTTCAGTGCAAACTTCTCCCCCCCCTCCCCCAAAAGGAGAGATATCTATACCAAGCGATTGCAGCCCCCCAAACATCTCCAATGCCCAAGTGAGAACTGCTCTCTCCAAAGCAAAAAACACAGCATCCATGGGACCTGATGGTGTCCCTGGCTGTGTGCTCCACGAACTCAACGAGGAATTAAACCCACAGCTAGGACAGCTGTTTAATCATAGTCTTACCTCTGGATACGTACCCAGGGAGTGGCGCACTGCAACTGTGGTCCCACTTCACAAAGGCGGTGCCTCCACCGACCCTGGAAATTACCGGCCCATTAGCTTGACAAGCCTTATCTGCAAAGCCATGGAGAGGATCATAATGGACCTCATAAATAAAGACATAGGAAATTTGCAGACTTTGGATCCATCCCAGTTTGGCTTTGTCAAAGGCAGATCATGCCTTCTAAACTTGGTTGACTTTTCGAAACAGTCACCAAAGCCATTGATGAGGGAAAGGCAGTCCATACAGCCTACCTCGATCTGGCGAAGGCCTTCGATACAATACCCCACTCTGGTATCATTGAAAAACTCATCAGCTTAAATGTTAACCCATACATCACAAGATGGGTTGCAAACTGGCTGAGTGACAGAACCCACAGGGTCAGAGTTGCTGGCGCCATGTCAGACTCAAAGCCTGTCACAAGTGGTGTACCACAGGGCTCAGTCCTGGGCCCACTCTTGTTTGGCATCTACTTTTCCGAGTACAAGCAAACACAGGAGGGTTATGGCTGACAAAGTTTGCAGATGACTGCAAACTGGGCGCCATAGTAGAAAACACATCTGACACAGATATCCTTCAGAAGGGTCTCACAGAAACGGATAACTGGTGCCAGAGCCATGGCCTAAAGTTAAATGCCAAAAAATGCATAGTCATACCCTTCGGGAAAAACAAGGTTACCCCTAGCTACCAAATAGGTGGCAATCCACTGAGCACAGAAGAAGTTATCAGGGACCTGGGGACCCAGGTTGATAGTAGTCTGTCATTCGACACCCATGTAGCTAAAGTAGTTAGGAAGACCTTCTACATTGCCCACCTTATCATGAAGGGATTCTCATCTAGATCAAGGGAGGTCATAGTCTCCCTATACTCATCACTCATCAGACCAATGATTGAGTACAATGCCCCATTCGGAATGTATCTGAGCCGACACTTGCAGCAGCTGGAGAGGCCACAAAAGTTCCTCACCAAAAGGATAAAGGGTCTCAAACATCTGTCCTATGCTGCCCGAATGAAAGAACTCCAGCTCTATTCAGTCGCCACCGCTTGCTCAGAGGTGACCTTTGCCTAACATACAAGGCCATGTCAAACCCAGATTTGATGAATATGCTTCACCTCAAAAAATCTAGATCCATCAGAGCCACAAGGGCGAGAGACTTAAACCTCGACACGGCTATTAATAGGATGTGCTGGAGGGATAGATTCATCACCCAAAGACTCCCTATGCTGTGGAATAAAATCCCGGTATATGTGAGGCAGAGCACCTCGCTGGCCTTGTTCAAGAGAAATCTTGACCAATGGATGGGAGATCGCAGATATACCCCAGGGATTACCTCAGTGTCACTGCTCGACAGAGACACAGCAAAATAATGGGTATAGTTCCCCATACTAAAGGGGTGGCGTAAGCCACAAAACTATGGGCTAGGCTTGTAAATGCCCTCGGGCAGATAGCCTAGTATGAACCTATGAACCTATGAACCTATAAGACATTTGGATTGCATGCTAGAGACTGCCTTACCTACTCAGGGTTTGATCTCAAGAGTGCAGGCAAAGAAAATGGGATGGGGATAAGTGAAAGACCTGTTTTGGTAAGAGTTTTTAGTTGAATCTAGAAAAGAAGCAGCTGTTAAAAAGGGATAATTAGTAGGGTGTATAAAATACTGCATGATAGATATAAGAATCAATCAGAGGAGGCTACAAAAGACTGGGAAGACAGACTGGAAAAGCAATTTACAACAAAACAATAGAAAGTTGGCTTCAAAATATGCAACCAAGTCAGGAAGGTTTAAGATTTTGCTTGGAAGTGTTTGTATAGGTAAGTTTTATACCCCAAGCAGACTTCAAAGAATTTTTCCTCATGTAGGCAACAATGTGGGGGTTTGATGGAGAAGAAAGAGGTAACTGAGAACATATGTTTTGGGAATGTAATGAGTTGGCAAATCTTAAACATTCCGTAGAGTACTCCATCAGAAATACTGGGTGAGCAAATGGTTAAGTAAAGAAATTATTAGTTTGAGCTGGGATACAGGATCTCAATTACCTAGACACAGTAAGGCCTTACGTTTAATTCTGTTGGCTGCCAAAAAAGGAATTACTAGAAAATGGAAATCCAAATCTACAACAACCATATTTGAGGTACTGAATATTATAAGACAGATAAACTCAGAGGGATCTTTAGAAAAGGGGAGGAGCAAATTACATAGAAGTAAATGGAATCTGTTGAAATAATATCTGCATAATAATGTTCTGGAGGAGGAGTGAGGTTTAAGGGAAGGCAGGAATTCAACAACGTTTTGTAATGTTGAACTGATGACAGTAGCAAAGAAAATATATGTGATGTATCATCATCATCAGCCCCCTTTTTCCCATTTTCTACACAGGGTCAGGGAAAGTGTTAACTGTCGCCATCTCTCTTGATTTAATGCCACACTCCTGCCGCCTTTGACATTAATGCCTGACTGTTGCAGATCTTTTTTCACACAATCCATCCACCTCTTTGCTGGACAACCTCATTTCCTCTTACCTTCTTCCTGTCTGTCCCAAACCTTCACCAGATTATCTTCTGCTTTTCTGCAAGTGTTGAAACCACTGTAATCTGGTCTCTTAGATCTTTTCTGCAATTGGAGCTACTTTGGCTTCTGCTCTTATGTCCTAATTTCTTTTCTGTCCCACAGAGTGCATCCTACCACCCTTCTCAGGCACTTGATTTCCATCACCTCTAGCTTCTTCATCTGCTCTGCCTTTACAGCCCAGGTTTCTTTACCATACAGTAGTACTGGTCACACCACTGTCTTGTACACCTTACTTTCCAGCTTCTTTGGCATTCTTCTGTCACAGACTACACCTGATAATCCACGCCAGTTGGCTGCAGCCCCTCTGATTCTAGCTTTGACCTCTTCATTCAGGACTTCCTTTCTCCTCAACCACCCCTCCCAGGTACTTGAAGTTATTTATCTGTTTCACTATCTTCCCTTCTATCGCAATTCTCTGCTTCTTCTGATTTCCCCAGTTTGTTGCCATTACCACGGTCTTATCTGTGCTTAGTTTCATCCCATGTGCCTTCAATTTTGCATTCCATTCTCCTATCCTTTGCTGAAGTTCTTGCTCAGAGTCTGCCTGTAATGCCACATCATCTGCATACAGCAACTTTGTTGATCTGTCCCCATCCAACCTGTTTGCTAATGTAGTCCATCACCTGTATGACCAGCAGTGGGCTCAGAGCTGAACAGTGGTGTACACCCACTCCCATTGGGAACCCCTCTGTGAGGTCAAACACTGTTCGCACTTGAGTCATTGGGTTCTTTTACCTAGCCTGCAATAATTCTACCAATGTCTCTGGGACTTCAAACCGCAGCAGTACTGCCCAGATCAGCTTTCTTGGGACCTTGTCATATGCTTTTCTCTAAGTCTAGGAATGCCCAGTTAGACTCTTTCCTTATCCCTATCTTCTTCTCAACTATTTGTCTCACTGCAAACATTGGCTCTGTTGTGATCCTCATCTGAATCCAAACTGTTCATTTACCATCTTACTTTCTACTACTCTGTATATCTGTTTATCAATCACCCTCTTCTCCAGAGCTTTCATGAAATATGACAGGAATTTGATGCCTTTGTACTGCTCACAGATGTGGATGTCCCCTTTGTTCTTGCACACTGGCACAAGTATGCTTATTCTCCAGTCAGCTGGGATATGCCTTTCTCTCCACACTGGTATGAGTACTCGCAGGAGCCATTTCTCCCCATTTCATCCAGCATCTTTATCATATCTGCTATGACCTTATCTGAGCCTGCTGCTTTCCCCAAAGTAATTTTCCTTAGTGCTATTCTTACTTCTTTTAGGGTGGGCTCTTCTTCACTCACTGTAGGCTGTGTATGGGGCAGTACAGCTTCTGTGGGGTTTCTTCATTTAGAAACTGCTGGAGGTACTCTTTCCATCTGCCTCTGATGCCCTGTGGAGTGGTGAGCAGGTTGTTGCTGGCATCACTTATGAAGGGTGTCTTATCTTCTTTACCTTTCTGTCTTTGCCTTGGAACCGGATATAGTTTCTTTGTGCCACCTACTGAGCCTCTGATGTCCTATTCTTTCCTATTGCAAATCCTTTCTTAGCTTCTTTTTTAGCCAACCAATATTCCTTCCTAGTCTGGTCGGTCTTTTCTATCTCCCGCTTTTTCCTGCACTCCTCCTATTTTTTGATGACTTTTTGGACTTCTGCATTCCACCACCAGCTTTCCTTATGTACCTTATTTCCATACAAGGCTCGGACACATATCTGTTCTGTAGTCTTCACACATGCTGTTTTGAGGCACTGCCATTCTTCAATTCCACCTACTTCCTACTCTTCTTGGGGTGCTAGAGCTCTGAATAATTCCTTGAACTGTTGTACTTTCTCTCTAGTTAACTTCCAGGTCTTCAGCCTGGTCTCTGTTGACCTTAGCACCTTCTCTGACCACTGCTTGCAGCTGATTGTGGAAACCAGTGGTTTATGCACATGTGATATATATATATATATATATATATATTGTATTTAAATGGAAAATGTTAAAATGGTTTTCTTTTCTGGCAATGTATGTTTGCCTATGTCTTAAGTGATATTTTAACAAAGGTGCTTAAAGAACATAAATAGAACAATGATGACAGATGGAAGCAGAATTTCAAAAAAATATCACTATTGTAGGTGGGTCTTGATGCAGAGAAAGCATTCAACAGAGTAAATTTGGATTTTATGAATAGGACAATGGAGCAATCTGGATTTCCTGACACAATAATAAAATTAATTAGGAGGATATATGAGGGATCAGAGGCAAAAATCAAAGTGGGAAGGTTCTCCTCTGACAAGTTGTGCCTGAAAAGAGGAATTAAGTAGCGGTGTCCTCTTTCCCCTTTGTTATTTGCATTATATTTAGGAACACTGGCAAAGAAAATAAGGGACTCAGAAATTCAAGGATATAATTGGTATGGTATTCAAGAAAAGTTAGCTTTATTTCCAGATATTTTGTACCTGATAAGACCAGAAAAGAACATCTCAGTGTTGTGTGAATATTCTGAGACAGTTCTGAGTTTTTTCAGGATATAAAAATAATGAAAATAAAACAAAGGCTATAGCTGCAAACTATGTACCCACACATGAATTGGCTCAGCACGCCCCATATTTATGGGGATATGATAAATGAAGTACTTGAAGTATGCTGTTGTGGCAGCTAAGCACATGTGGGAATAAATTAAAAGATAATAGAAAAACTGAGAAACTGGAAACTCTTGTCTATGGATAGCAAGATACAAGCAGTAACATGTTTTTAATTCATTTAGTTTTATACTCTGGTAAAGCATATTTTTATAATCCAGAGAAGTTACAGAGAATAATAACAATCTGAAAGATTTTATCTGGAAGGGGAAGAGGGCAAGAGTCAAGTAGAATAAGTTGATCCTTACAACAGAAAAAAAAGAAGTTATGTACTCACCATAATGTTCCATCTGAGTTGTTGTTCTTCATTTATCTTCATCCTGTGGGTACTGGGATCCGACTCGGCTGCATTTCCAGCATCTGATCCGAGCTCCAAGCTCCTTCCCTACACATAATGCTCCTGTCTTCCTCCTCCCTTCAGATCGAGTTTGCTGCTAAACTTAGTATCCCAACCTGACCCAAGGCCTTACTTCATAACCATAGGTCTCCAGATATATGAGAATAACAACAAATGAATGCTAAAGTGGTGACTATACCTTTTCTATCCAGACAACCACACAGCCACAAAAGGCAGGGGGGAAGGGGGGAAGGAGGGAAGGATGGTTGAAGACAAATGAAGCGCAACAACTCAGATGGAACATTATGGTGAGTACATAACTTCTTAATTTGAAGTTGTCTTCATTTATCCTTCAACCTGTGGGACAGAGTCCCCAGCTACCAACACACCTGGGAGGCCCTCATAGAAGGATATTCCAGAGCATGGCAGAGCCAAAGGACACCCTGTTCCTGGATAGAATGTCCAACATAGTGTGAAAGTATGCAATGATGCCCAAGTGGCTGCAGGGCAAATATCATCCAGCGATCAGAAGGCAGCTGAAGTAGCCATAGATCTAGTTGACTGTACCTTGACATGTTCTGGCAGGGACAAACTTCTAGCTGAATAAGCCAGGATAAAACATTGGGAAATCCAATTAGCAATGGTAGCTTTCACTACATGTTTCCCTAGAAAGGACTCAGAATAAGAAACAAAGAGTTGGTCAGATTTACGGAAAGACTTAGTCCTGTGTAAATAAAAACGTAATTGTCTATGAACATCCAACAAATGCAATTTGTACTCTCCCTTGTTCTGAAAATTGGGAAAGAATCAGGGAGATTAATAACCTGATTAATGTTCACTAATGTTCGGTTCCGAAGCCACCATGGGAAAGAAAGAGGGAACAGTACACAAAGACACCCTGTCCTTATAAAATATCATATATGGAGGCTTGCCTGACAACGCCTGAAGTTGCAAAACCCTTTTGGCTGATGTAATGGCAATCAGGAAAGCAGTTTTCTAGGACAAGAACTGTAAATCTACTGAAGCTGCTAGTCCGAAGGGGGAAGAAACAAGAGCTTGCAAAACTAGCCTAAGATCCCAAGGAGGCATGGGGTCCTTAATTGGTGGCCGAAGCAAAAAGGTACCCTTCAAAAAGGCCTTGCAAAGCTTAGAAGAAGCTAGAGAAGCAGTGTTGATGCCTACATGAAAATTAGATACAGCTGCCAGTTGGACCTTTACTGTAGAAGAACTGACACCTCGGTGAAAAATGTATGCCAAAAATTTGAAAACCATCAGAACTAGAGCAGTAAAAGAATCTAGATCGTGTTGAGAGGCCCAGATAGCAAAACACTTCCACTTGTTGGAATAAATCTTCTTAGTGGAAGACATATGAGCTGCAACTAATCTTTCTGACTGGTGAGGATAACCCAGGAGTCCTGGCCATCATGGGAACCAGAGCAGCCAAGCGGTGAGTTTCAGACCGACCAGATCTGGGTGAAGTATCCCCGAGGGATGAGAGATAAGGTTCGGAACCAGATCTAATGTCCATGAAGGACACATTACGTGAGACCATAGAGAGGGGAACCAGACTTGGCGAGGCCAGAATGGGGCATTAAGGGTGACCAAGCTCCCCAGTCTGCGAGCTTTCTGAAGGAATTTCAGGATCAGAGGGAGATGAGGGTAAGCATACAGAAGACCAGGGGGCCAAGCATGAATCGGAGCATCTCTGAGGGCATCCCCCTCTGAAGGGGGGAGGGTCAGAGCAAAAAACTCCCTGCACTTCGCATTGGAAGGAGAGGTGAAGAGATTGCAGCAAGGCTGACCCCACTTGAGAAATATCTATTTTGCTACCAAAGGATTCAGCGACAACTCATGAGGCATCAGAACAGACCTGCTGAGCCTGTTCGCTAGAATGTTGGACCTCCCAGGAATGTGTGCTGCTACCAGAAAACAGCCAATGGAGATTGCCCATTCCCACACTCTCATGGCCTCATGACACAGGAGGTAAAGACCTGGTTCCCCCCATTTGTTGATGTACCAGACAACCTACATATTGTCCGTCTGGACAGCAATTATCCTGAGACGAAGGTGGGCATGGACAGCTTGCAAGGCTAGGAGCACCACCCTCATCTCCAGGACATTGATATGCAATTGGGTCTTGTGGGGGGACCATGTGCCTTAGACTGTCCTTTCCAAACAATGCCCCCCCAATCTGAGTAGGGAGGTGTCCATGGAAGCCATGGCCAAGGGGACAGACAGAATAAACGGGTGACCTCGAAGATGATCAGGGGAACGAATCCACCATAGAAGAGAATCCCTGCACACCCGAGATATCCGAATTGGGTGAGACAATGGAAGGTCTAGCAATGACCACTGAAAAGCAAGAGTCCACTGCAGAACCCTCATGTGTAGTCAAGCTGTAGGCATGAGGGTGATAATGGCCGCCATGGACCCCAACACCCGTAAGACCAATTCTGCCATCTGCAACTGGGTTTGAAGGATACACACATGAAGTTTCAAGGACTGAATTTTGTCTGTGGTTAGAAAAGCCTTGGTCTGAGTAATGTCCAACTGAGCTCCAATGAAATTCAGAACTTGAAATGGAGTCAGTAGGGATTTGTTGAGATTGATGGTTATGCCCAACTGGTAGGCTATTTGAAGAAGGGAACCCTTGCTTGGGAGAATCGATGCTGGAAGGAGCAGAAAGGAGCCAATCATCCAGGTAAGCCAAGACCTGAAAGCCCTGCAGATACAGGTGAGCTGCTACCACTGCCATCACTTTGGTGAATACCCTGGGGGCTGTGTTGAGACCAAAGGGGAGCGCTCTGAACCGATAATGACTGGTTCTCAGACAGAAGCAGAGGAACCTCCGAGAGTGCCTGTCCATCTTGATGTGGTAGTACGCATCCTGGAGATCAACAGAGTACATCCAGTGGTTCTCCTGCAGGAAAGGCAGGACAGATTGAAGAGTGACCATCCAGAATTTTATCTTTGCAACTGACATATTTAAGGTGGAAAGATCCAGACTGTTTAAGTCCCCGTTTTCTTTGGCACTGAAAAGAATCTGGAATAGATGCCTAATTTGGACTGGTCTAGGGGGATGGGCTGGATGACTCACTTTTCTAGCAGCTTTGCAATTTCTAGTGCTGCCTCCTCCCTTTGCGTGGGTGGAACGTCTGGGAGGTGTTTGGGTGGGAGTGGTGGTTGAATGAAGGGGACTGAACAGCCTCTGGATATGATCTGCAACACCTAACGATCATCTGTGATGGACTCCCAGGCTGTTGGGTGTAGCAAGAGGAATCCCCCGACTGCCTCCAGAGCCGAGCAACGGGACAAACTCTTCAGAGCTGCTGCACGGCCCTCTCCAAGAAATGCTCTCAAGACCCCCTGATTCCTCGAACCCACCCTACCTCGGGGGTGGCGTCTATCAAATCCCCCTCTGCCTCTAGGGGAAGGCGAGGCCCGAGTGTCCTGGGAGTAGCTTTGAGATTTCCGGAACCACATCTTGTCACCCACTAATTCCTTGATAAGGTTCGCTGAGGGGTGGAGAAGCGGATTCCAATGGCAGACAGAGTCTTCCCATCTTTCTCAGTCTGGACAAGAGTGTCACGTACTGACTTTCTAAAGAGAGTGGAACCATCATGTGGTGCATTAGTAAAAGACGCCATAAAGGGCTCTGAGATTCAACAGAGCCGGAGCCAGGCATGACGCCTTATGGCAACACCCATCCAGGCAGCTCTAGCGGTGCCCTCAGCAGCATGAGAAAGCAGCTGTATAGAGGTGTTAGCAATCGACGTGAAGGTGGCCATACGAGAGGAGAAAACCTTCTTGTCCTCCGCCAACATGGACCATGGGGTAGACTCAGCAATCTCCTCGACTAGGTCTCCCTCGAGTCTAATTACATGTGCTATACAGTTCAGTGCACGTACTAAAAACATGGCTGAAGCATACACCCAGCTTCCCAAAGGGGTCCATCAACCTGGACTCTCAGTCTGGCAGATGAACCATGGAGGTCTCCTGCAAAATCTCCTTCTTAGTGGCTGCTACCACTACCATGGCATTGACGGGGGATCCCTTGATCCAGCAGGTCCTATCCAAGGGAGCACTCAATATCTTGTCAGGGCATTTAGGGATCGGCTCCACCATGTCAAGTTCATTCCATGCCAGAGATATAATTAGATCCACCAGTGGATCTGTGGGAGGAGACACCCAGGACGTAGAGGGTCCTGTGCCAAATGCCTCCAGGAACACAGATTCATCCGGGTTGGGTTTCTGGGCAGACCACCCCCCTCGCTGATGAAGGATCTCCATGATGTCTCCAAAGGAGACATCCTCAGGGGGTGATCGGGGGGGACGACCCTCCTCTTCCTCCAAATTGGTGTCCTCCATGAGGGACTCCAGTGGGGAGTCAATGTGCCTCCTTTTACATGTATATTTTTGAGGCACCTCCTCAGGGGGGAGTCTCTGAGGAAGACTCAAAAACGTCTGGCTGCTTCTGTGTGGGAGCTCCCTGGGGCGAAGAGGCAGCAAGCTGTCCCGGAGGTAACAGGATGGAGTAATCCATACCAAAAACAGTGGGAGCCAGGGCGGACTCTGAAGACGTGATTGTCAAGGGTCTCGATGGGATCAAGAGAGCACTTCTCCACCACGTCGAAAGCAGAAGGAGAACAAACAGTCTGGGAAGGGGTACAGACAGGTCTGCAACCCTCTGTCTCAATAGAGGAGCCAGAGCCGAACCTCCAGGAGCAGAGACTCCGATTGGGAGGCTCTGCTCTGAAAAACTCAGAGCTGAAACCACCCCCTCAGATCCGGCTCTAAGGGTACAACTCCAAGAGTTGGATGGATCTGAACACGTCGGATCCAACCTGCCCACGGTAATGGCTGGCACCGAGGTACCATCGCCACTGACCTCTCAATGCCAAGTGTCCTCGGATCTGAGAACTCCAAAACCGAAGGGTGGATCGGAGAAGGAGTAATCTGAATGAAGTTGGACTGCATGCCCCTGCTCCGGAGGGAGAGGGGGCAGGCAAGACCCCCATCTGTATCTGGGTGCGGATGAATCTCCGTATCACCCTGTCCACCTCAGCTTCAGAAAGACTATGGGTGGATATGGATGAGGAGGCCACCAACACCGGCCTAGAGGGGTGGTGAGGAGACGTTGAGGCTAGGGAGCGGCTCTGAAGCACCTCCGGCTCCGGGCAGAAGTCAGGGGAATGGAGCCAGGGAGATTCACTCTCAGAGCTGAGCTGATTTTGACTGGGGGACCTGCAGATGATGAGCAGTCGGGAGACCGCTTCCTAGGCTTGTCCCTATGCTTATGGTTGTCGCCATCCCCGGTCCTCTTAGCAGGAGGTTAAGTCCCAGAGGCCAGGGTGGAGACGGTAGCAGAAGAACTAGAGGTCTGGGCCGAGTGGTAAGAAGGGGGGAGAAGACCTTTCAATATCAGTCTGTTCCTTCTATCAATGCACGGGGATTGAACCCTGCGCAGATCGAGCAGGAGGACTCTAGATAGGCCACCCCTAAACACTTAATGCACAGAGTGTGGCCATCAGCTGGGGAAAGCTTGTGGCCACACTTTGTGCACTTACGAAATCCCGGTTTGGGAGTTTCTGACATACCTAAACAGCAGATGCCCAAACACACTTACATGCACACACTCCTAATGAAAGAAGGAAAGAAAAGTTTTTTTTTTTTTTGATTACTGACACGAACACGGAGTGGGGGTGATAGAAAGGGTAGAAGGAAGAAACTAGCTAGAGATATTTAAGCCCACAAAAAAATTCACTTACCCAAACAGTTGCTCAGTACAGTGGATCACGATGCTTACAGACATGCGGCAAAAGAGATCTGGGGAGGAGAAAGACAGGGGCATTATGGGTAGGGAAGGTGGTTGGAGCTTGGATCAGATGCTGGAAATGTGGCTGAGTCAGATCCAAGTACCCATAGGTTGAAGGACAAATGAAGACAACTTCAGATAGGTAGTTTAGGATTAAGTGATATAGAGTTACACAGTTAAGGATCTTATATAAAACAAACAGAAATCTATAAGTCAAAGTGGAAAGGGATGATGAAGCGTGGGAGGGATTCATGAAATAAGGAAATAAGGCTGGAATTTATTGGAGGAAGCTGGCAAAGGAACCAAGGAATTGGCAACAAACAATTAGAGAGGGAAAGGTAACAGAATGGGAAGAGGCTAAGAAGGCATTTGGAATGCAGGCTAGAGATTGCATTCCCTAGCAGGGATTGATATCAACAGTAGCAAAAAGAAAGGAGTACAGGAATCCTAAGGGGAAACAACTGCACTGGTTGCGTTTTTAGTTACGGGTATACAAAATATCGCATGACAACTATAAGAATCAGAGGTCAGACAAGATTGAGAAAGTAAGATTAGATAAGAAATTTACAAAGAAACAATGGGAGGACATATACATGGTTCCAAAACATGCAACAAAGTCTAGAAGAGTGAGGATTTTTGCCGGGAAGTGTTTGCATAGGTACTTTTACACCCCAAGAAGTCTCCAAAAAATTTATCCTCGGGTTGATGACAAATGTTAAGAGGTGTAATGTGAAAGAAAGAGGTACCTGGGACCATATGTTTTCAGGCAGTAATGAGTTGGCAGACTTTAAAAAATTCCCTACAGAGAACTCTGCCACTGGGTGAAAAAATAAGAGTAACTAAGAAAATAATATTTTTTGAGCTGGGATACAGGATATGAATTTCCTAGACATAGTTAGGGCATTTTAAGTTTACTTCTGGTGTCAAAAATCAATTACTAGAAAATGGAAATTCAAGTCTAAACCAGCCATACTTAAAGTACTGAGTATTGTAACAAGAGATAAAAGAACAGAAATCCGAATCTTCAGAAAAGGATAGGAGTAAATACTTTGGATGAGGAATGAAGTTTAAATGAAGGCAGAAATTAATTTATGTAATGTCACCTAGATTATAGGATATATAACAATGTATGTGATGTATGTTTATAAATGTGAACTTGCTAACATGGTTTGATTACTTTTATAAAACAAGTTTGCTATGTCATAAGTGATAATTCAGTAATGATGCCTTATAAAATAAAGTTATTATTCCCACTTATTATATATGTCCGCTTTTTTACATGTCTGTTTCCAAAGTTTGTGTTACATGCAGTAGTGTTTGGCAGGTTGATCCTATATATAGTTGTTTCCGGTCATCTCCATTTGAACCCATGTCACATTTTACAAGATTTTTTGTTTTAATGAAAACTATGAAACTAAAAAACAAACATCCCTAAGAATTTATTAACAAACACACAAAACTATGTACACATTCAAATAATGAAGCTGACCCTCGACAGGAACAACTATTGCAAATCAATAGATGCACCAATTGCAGTCTGTTCCTGTCATATCTTTATTGCACTCCCACTAAAAAACAGCTTGTATGCTTTCAGAAAACTAACTTTTAGGTTTAAGAAAAAGTGGACTGGCTATCTTTAAATAAAACTAAATTATACACTGCGCTAGTAAATGCACTGAGGTATTTAGATACCAGGAAAACTGCTATCTCTTATCTACTTCCAATAATTTCAAACTATTTTTCACTAAGCTGCTTGACCTTGTACATTTTAATTTTATGTTTCCCTCAACAAACAATGTCCAAAGCTCTCAAGATTTATTGTCTGGATGTGTAGTCATCTTATCTCCATGGAAACACAAAAAAAGAGTGTGTACAGCTGCCCCCAGCTGCACACTTCTCAACTCACACTGAACATTTACTTGCTAAAGGAAAACATTTCACAACATTCAGTGTTCTCTTATTTTATAACACCTGCTTATACAAGAAACCTGTTATTACATTAGGCCATAGCTATTAATCTAGGTCTTCACCTATGCACAAGGGAAAACATCTCAACTCTCTCTGTAAAGCATAATCAGTGCACTTTTACATCCTGTCCCTTATCCCAACAACGCAAGATTTCTGCATATTGACTTGAACAGACATCTGTCCAGCCTTACTCACTTTTTACATTGCAATGCCTTGATTTCTTAAAGGGATAGTGCCAGAGATTTGTATTTTTGTTTTGATTCGGATCTTTGTTTATAGTTTCATTCTGGCTTTCTAAGCATTTTCCAGCTTTGTCTGCAGGGGTTGGGGGACTTACAGGAAGTTTCAATGGTCTTAGTCAAACTCCATTTAAATTGCAGTTGTACTCAACAGCTCTGAGTTGGTCATTAGTTTCACCTGTGCTTTTTATCCTCAGAGAAAAGTAGCCTTTCAGGAAGTTTATGTCCTCACTTGCTACTAACTTGCAGGAAAGCATATGAGCAATGCAAAGTTAAAACATTAGCACACAGAGTTTTCTGTTCATTTCACTTCATGTTTTATTCTGGTCATATTTCTGAAGGCTAGCTAAGTGCTATGATGAGGCATGACCGCCACTTGCTCTGCAGAAAGCATTAAAATGATGCAAGTTTTGAACTAGAAGCAGTCTTCTTTTTTTCATATTCTGATTGATCTCTGAATACTAGCCAAGTATAATGGTTTTCTGACGTGCTGTAAAAAATGCGTGTGATGCAAGCAACAGATTCATTTTAAATAATGAAGTCCCAAGCTTACTGTTACAATAGGACTGTACAGCATGGCAACCTGTGATAGTTACATATACTAATTCTGAGATTGCTTTACTACAGAGGAAGGGGAATACTTCAATAGACTAAGATTTAGTTTGAATTTACTAAACTGTACTCTTTTGACTATATTGATCGCAGTTAAACCATACAGAATAAATTAAGGAAATAGAGAGCTGCACAATAACATAAAGCTTTTTGACGAGTTCACAAAAAGTAACCACTTGGAATCTTACCTAACCACTCCAATCACAAACTCACGCAAAAATGTAATAAACTTATTGTTTCCCAGTGATCGGAGACTGAAAGCTTTGACAGGAACGGAATATTGTTAATTGTGTTCAACAGAGGAAATGAAAACAGGGCTACATGGAGTAAATTTAAACCAAGAGTAAGGTTGATGATGATGAGGCAAAGTGCGTGGTGACAACTAGAAGGCATCAGGACAGGTTTCTTTTGGTCAGACTTTTAGACTGTGGGGTTGGCCCTTTAAAACTAAAAAAAAAGATACTGGTTTACTTTATCACATACAACAATCACTGAAAATTCTTTACTATATAACATGCAATGTTTTATACAAATACTGTTAAGAATCAAATGTGTTACTTAGTTGCTCTTTTTTTATCTTTTTAGTGTCCTTCCAAACTTTAATGTCATGAAGTACGGTATAATATGTTTTTTAGTTTAACAAAGTCAACAAAAAGTCCAATCTTTCTCAGCCACTTTTTCTTATAAAGTCAAACTTAACAAATGTGATTGATGCTTTATAGTCTCACATTTACTCACTAATTTCAGTATTACTGGTGGTCTTCCTATTCATCTCCATCTCCCAACCCCAAACTCTGGTTGAAGTCCAATGTACTGCTGATTCTTCTAGTCAACTCCTGTGCTTTTTTTTGCTGTCCCTCAAGCTTTTTCCTTTAGAACACTGGAAATATTTCACCAGCACCGTCTCTCATTGGACTTTATTATCCAGGGAATGAGAAGCAGATTCCCCTCCTGTTTGATCTCACTTTTTGTTGGACAAACTTTTGTACTTCTTCCTTAGTCTGGTCTGCATCAAAAATGACTTTGACCCTCTAGGAAAAATAAATATTCTGAAGACAGTTGGATATAGCAGCTTGAATCTCACGGCTGCCTCTTGGGTCATTCCCTGACTGCTGGGATAAATTTGCTCATCTTCTGCCTGGTGAATGTTCCAAAAGCATTCCCCCCAAATGTTCCAAAAGCATTCCCTGACTGCTGGGATAAATTTGCTCATCTTCTGCCTGGTGAATGTTCCAAAAGCATTCCCCCCAAATGTTCCAAAAGCATTCTATCATGTCCTACTTTTATTACTTTGATCTTATGCCACAGTTTTGTCAGGATAAACTTTGTCTGTTGGTATGACTGCATCTTTAGTAATACAGGTATTGGCTGCTGTCTCGTGGCCAGGTTTGGAGCATATATATGATGTGCCCATTCAATTAGCAAATCCTGCTGTGGAATACCAGTCCAATTATTTATTTGCACTTTTATGAAACTACTGCAGTCTGTTCCTTCCAATTTCTGTGGTACAGCAGAAAAATCTCAGATCTTCTCTGGGTGCTCTGTCCTCTAACTTGAGCACTTTTTGAAACATCTCTTCTTGAGCAGTCTCATATTCAATTTAGCCCTTTTTTCATTTTACTTTGTCCTTTGATTTTTGCATTTTTATCAGTTCATCTGAATAGCTGTTTAAAGCCTTTGAGTTGATAAACACTTTCACGGTTTCTTTTATTTTAATCAGCTCTGAGCACATTTGATTAAGTTCTTCTTCTAAATTACTTGAGGATATCTCTTGTACCAAATCTGGAATTTGAACTGCTTTCTGCTGAACAGCTGCAAGATTCTTCCCTGTCAGTGTTTTCTCTTCACCTTTTCTAGTTGACTGTCTTTCAGGCTCTCTGTGTTTCTTCATTGTTGGCATTCAGGCAGTGTGCATACTAGCCAGTAACTGAATTTTACTAAAACTGTCAGAATTGCCTAGACCTCCTCTCTCAGCTTCTTTTTTTCCACACTGGGACAGCTGAAGTTAAGCTGTCGATCACTGTGCAGCCATCTTGGATGTCCTAAGTAATTCCTATTACTTCTAAACCACACCTCTCATTTCTACTCTGTTTCTAAACTCTATTTTTATTTTCTCCCACTCACTAGCTATAACTTCTTAAAAAATTCTATCTTCTTAAGAACTCTCCACTAATTTCCATTACTCATTCCTTACATTGCTCTCTTTTTAACACGTACACAGGAAAGGGCCAGTGTTCCATTTTACTTCATTATCCTACATTTTTATCTCAGTTTTTATTGGTGCAAGATCTGAAATAATTACTGGATGTGTGTCAAAGCTTTCAATTAAATACAAATGCTCATGTAAAATATAACTTCCATCTAGTCTCACCCAGTTATTGCACCTTGGGAAATAATATGTAAATTCTGTCCAAGTTTCTACTACTGAATTTATATCTTCCATACCAAATATCATATTTTTTTCAAAAATCTACCCCCCTTTGTTACATTTTCCCTTCTAGGTCCCCCTGCTACATCCTCAGTATTGCAAGTCGACTTCCAGTCTCCACCTATAAATCATATTCCTTACTGAAAGCTGGTTATTTTCCCCCAAATGTTCTTAAGCTCCATAATAGCAGTTTTTGTTGGAATATAAATACATGCTTGTGTAATCCTCCTCCCTTGCCAACAGT
Source organism: Protopterus annectens (assembly GCF_019279795.1). NCBI lineage: Eukaryota > Metazoa > Chordata > Ceratodontiformes > Protopteridae > Protopterus > Protopterus annectens. The sequence goes on along the minus strand of NC_056729.1, from coordinate 1,972,084,040 downwards.
CCCTTACTACCACACATCTACACATTCTCTTCCTCTATCACTTTTGGAGCCCCCCCCTAACAATTAGTATGATTACTCCCCTTTTCTTTGTCCCTGTAATTCTGGTGAATACCCATCCTAAGATCCTTTCTTTGTCAAATTTGCATGTTAGTTTCTTTCCAGATTTGTCTCTTGCAGCACTATTTGCAGTCTGCATTTCTTAATACAATTCAATACTCTTTCCTTTTTGTCTATAGCTGTAAAGCCATTTATGTTCCAACATAATATGGATATCATAGCAATTGTGATAAATAGTTATTGGTCCCACCTATTACACATGACAGCTTTTTTGAATGTGTGTTTCCAACTTTTGTGTTACATGCACCCCCTAATGTCTGGCAGGCTAACCTTTTATACAGTTGTTTCTTCCCATCTCCATTTGAATCCAGGTTATGGTTTTTCTAGACTTTTTATTTTAATGAAAACCTTCACACACAAAACTCTGAATACATTTTCAAAATACCCCTATTAACTTAGAACATACACACAAAACTATGTACATCTTCAAAAACTGTTTAACCCTTCAGAAAGGAACTGTCCCAAATCAGCAGCAGTAACCACAGGCATTACCTAACCTAAAAGTAAGGTTATATATACATGCAAAAGTTCATGTATAGCCAGTGTTCCCACTTACACTGATTGCTGCTGCTGCTTCTTTTCTTATCTCTATTCCTTTCTCATATGTGAGAGGCAACTTGTATGCTTTCAGAAAACATTAACTTTTATCCATTAGAAAAAGTACACTGGCTACCATTAAATAAAAACTAAATTTCGCACTCTTCTATTAAATGCATTAAACTATTATGGCTGCTAGGGAGGCAACTATCTTTTATTCACTTCCCATAATTTCACAATATTTTACACTTAACTGCTTACCACTGTACCTTTAAAATCTGCATTTCCCTCAGAAAAGATCACTCAGAACTCTCAAGATTAATTGCTTGCACCTGCAGACAGAACATTTCTACAGAAAAGTGCTCAGCAATGAATCTCTATACATTTAACATAGAAAAGAATGTACAGCTGCCTTCAGGTACAGACTTCTAGACTCCCATGGACTATTTGCTAATGAAAAAAAAAAAAAAACAAGCCAGTATCTTTGCAGATGTAAGATATTTAGCATTTTTCATTGCTTTCATCCTTTTGTCTTATTTTTAAAGCCTTTCTGCTTATGAAAAATAGCCAAAGCCAATGGTATTAATCTAGACATTCACCCTTGCAAAATAAGAGAAAATATCTTATTTCTACATATAACAATCAGTGCAATTGTACAAACCACCAGCCCAAGTTCACAGCATATTAACATTAAACTTGTTTTGTCAAGCCTTTTTTTCTTGATATACTGTAAAGCCTGTATTTCTTGCAAGTAAAAAGTGCTTGTTTCCTTAACATCTAACACTTGCAGTTACTGAAAAGACCCCCCCCCATTTAAAATACCCCCTGACTACACAGTACACAAAAGCTGCTTTACTATATACAACATGCAGTTTATATCATGAGATGTTTATAGTAATACTAATACGAACAATTGTTTTACTTAGTTACTTTTTCCCCTTTTAATGTCCTTTTAAACATTAACAACGTTGAGTATATTCTTTACAGTCCATTCACAAGTTTAAGTAAACAAAAATCCAGTCTTGTTCAGCCATTTCTTTTTGCAATGCCATGTTTCACAAATATGACCGATGTTTTACAACCTCACATTTATTCACCAATGCCAGTCGTCTAATAGTTTATCGCCACCATCCAACACCAGGCTTTGGTTCAAGTCCAAGCTACTCCTGATTCTTCTGGTCAACTGCGTTTTTTCTTCTCTCTCAAGCATTTGAAAAGTTTCATTGAAAAATGTCTCTATGAGCTTTATTGTTGAAGAATGATAGCAGTTTGCTAGTTCCTTTTTTGTTGGATAAATTATTTCCTCCTTAGTCTGTTGTACATCAAAAATGTCTTTGATCCTTTAGGAAAAAATACCCTTAAAGCAGCTAGATACAGCAGCTTGAATCTCACATCCACCTTTCAACATTCCCTGACTGCTGGGATAAACATGCATTTCTTCTGCTACTGGTATACAATGAATAATTACTTTCTACAAACCCTTTGCTGTCTCCAACATTTAATACTTTGCCCTTCTGCTACAGTTTTTGTCAAGATCAACTTTTCAGCTGGTGTAATTGCACCTTTATTATTATAGGTCTTGCCTGCTTTCTCATGTGTCCTTTCATTTAACAAATCCTGCTGCAGAACATCAGCCCAGCTATTGGTACTCTACACCCTATGTGAAATTAATACCATGTTTAACCAACAGCTTGTACTGTATCCTATATAACTACTAAGTCATTTTTTCATCTTGTAAATGTCACTTGTACTCTCTTATTGTAACACTATTTTGTGTCTATTTTTAACATGTATTAATATTTTGTTTGTTTGTTTGGAGCTTTTCTCCTCGGGCCTCTACTGAAAACGGATATGTATCCAGCTAGACTAGCCCGGTTAACAAATGTAATATAAATAATAATAAATAATAAATAAAACGAATACAGCCTGTTCCCTCCTGTTTCTGGTACAGCAGAAAATCTCAGATTTTCTCTGCTTGTTCTGTATTCTACCCCTTACATTTTCAAGCAGCTCTTCTTGAGAAGCTTTACACTTTGCTCCCTTTTCATTCATTTAACCCTGTGACTCAGTTTTATCAGTTCATTTGAACACCTAGTTACAGCTCCTATTTTCCCAGCTTTTTGCAATTTGAGTTGATATATTCAATGTTTCATGTACCGTAATGACCTCTGACTACATTTGATTTTTTCATCTAAATTACTGGAAGAAATCTCTTGATTCAAAGTTGAAGCCTGCAGAATCCTTCCCAGACAGCGTTTTCTCTTCACCTTTTCTGGTTGATTTTCTTTCAGTTTTTTTCAAATTTCTTCTTTGTTGGCATCCAGGCAGTGTACCTCCTAACCGGTAACTGAATTTTATCCAACAACCGTTTCAATGGCACTCCTTTTGTTCATTTTCAGTTAAGTTGTTGAGCAGTGTTCAGCCATCTTGGAAGCCCTAATAACAAAGTACAGTTATGGAAAATCTTACCATAACAAGAGATGTCCTTTCCTTTACTGTTGCAGTGTTCCTTACCTATGGGATTCCCTGCAATGGGTAGCCCGACGTCCGGCCAGTATACTAAAGCCTACCATTGCTTTAAGGTATGCCGAATGTCACACATATGCTCCTCATGTAGCATAGGGTATAAAGGTGACATCCAAATGTACCATCTTCAGAATTGATTGTCCCAGTAGAAACACCCGTCTAAGGAAACCCAGGAGATAACTAGTACCTCCAGTAAGGAAAAAGAAATAGGGGGATGGAGGGAGGGAGTGAATACTGCAACAGTGAAGGAAAGCATCTCCACTGCTATGGGAAGATTTTACACAACTTTACAATGTCCTTCCATTCACTGGTTGCAGTATTCTTTATCTATGGCCAAGTACCAAAGCTCAAAAAGAAACATGGGCAGAGCCCTCTAAGAAGCAATAAAGAATGGCCCTAGCAAAACCAGCTCTAGATATACCAACCAACTTGTAGTGCTTGGTAAAAGTATGCAGAATAGTCCAGCTAGCTACTTCAAAAATAGAATAAGTATCCAACCCCTTGAAAAAAGCACGAGAAGAAGCCACAGCTCTAGCAGGATGAGCCTTTTACAGAAGTAGGAAGGTTCTTACCATGAAAAGTACAAAACGAAATAGCCTTTGAAATCCAAGAAGAAATAGTTTGCTTGGGTATAGCTAATCCTAGGGACCTAGGACGAAAAGAAAAACAACTGATCATATTTTCCAACAGGCTTAGTCTTATGCAAATAAAATCTGAGTTGTATATACACATACAAAGTATGCAGCACCCTCTCACTGGCAGACTGCAGAGGGGGGAAAAGAAGGCAAGTGAAGAGACGGATTAAGAGACAACTCATTAACCATCTTAGGCATAAAAGAAAGAAAAGTACTCAAGGATACCCTGTCCTTATGAAATACCAAAAAAGGAAGACAATCCAAAAGGGCTTGAAGCTTAGACAGCCATCTGGCAGAAGTAAGAGCCAATAAAAGAACTGTCTTCCAAGAGCATCGGTGCAAGGAAGCTAAAGCAGCAAGCTCAAATGGAGCCTGAGTCAACTTCTCCAAAACAAAATTAATAACCCATGGAGGAGGAGCAGGCTTTCTGGGAGGTCTCATATGAAGGACACCTTTAAGGAATTGTTTAGCCTCAAATCTAGAAGCTAAAACAGAAGATAAAGGCAGAGAAGCAAATATAAGTGGACCTTATTAGAAGAATAAGCCAAACCAGCACTGAGCAACTCACACACAAGAGAGAATCAAATGAACATTCACAGAAAGTGGGTCCAGGCTATGACAGAGACAACAAACAGAAAACCTTGTCCATTTAGATGCACAGGATTTCCTAGTAGTGGGCTTCCTGACCTCCTGCAGTACCCTCAGCATGTCCTCAGAAAAATGGTGTCTATGTGGAATCAAAAACCTATCACCCACATTGTCAGTTGAAGAGTGGATAGGTGGAGATGGATATATTGTGTTTGTAGACCCAACCTGTGGGTAACTTGTGATGACTACCCTTGACTAAATGCCGAAGAGGAGGGAACCAATGCAGGCGCAACCAAAAGGAAGTCAACCAAAAGAGTTTGGGAGCATCGAGTTTTATCTTGCACAGAATCTTTGGAATGACAGGAAGGGGAGGGAAAGCATAAAGAAACATCCCTTCCATGAAACATATTGGGTGTCCACCTTCCAAGGCCAGTGGACATGGAGTCCTGGCACAAAACTGAGGAAGCTGCTTGTTCAGAGGGGATGCAAAGAGATCTACTTGAGGAATACCCCACTGGTAAGAAACACATTCCTGTGAAGCATCCACTTGTGAGACTGTGTTATTGACCGGCTCAGGGGGTCTGCCACAAAATTCTGACTTGAAGGAATGTACACCACCTGAAAAGTGCGACTTGGTACTGAATCTCTAGCACCCAAACCTGGAGTACCAATCTGCAAAGAAGATAGGAATAGGACCTTGTCCCCCTGTTTGTTGATATACCACATCATTGTGGTGTTGTCTGTAAAGATCTTTAGGGGCCCTGGAAAAAATAGAGGATAGAAAGCAGTGAGGACTAACAGAAGAGCTCTCATCTCCTTGATACTGATGTGCTCCTTCTGTTGCTGAGGAGACCAACGGCCTTGCACACCTAGGTTTCCGAAGGAAGCCCCCAAACCCCCATCTTAGGCATCTGTGAACAACTCATGAGAGGGAAGCGAGGGTTGAAAGGGAAGCCCTGGATTCAAAGTCAGTTGGTGAATCCGCCAATGAAATTCTAACTTGAGACATGGAAGAGGATGAAGTGGAAACTAGAGGACTAGAATGCTGAAGCCAAACTGACTTTAGATACCATTGAAGCTTTCTCATATGCAATCTGTCAAAGGGAAGCATATGGATGGTAGATGCCATGAATCTTAGAGTCCTCAGAAATTCTCTGGCTGAAATGAAGGCCAGAGAAAGAAGGCCCTGAAAAAATGAACTCTGAGTCAAAGCCTTGGGAAGAGGTTGGGATGCTAAGCCTAGGAACAGTCTGGATCCTGCATACCAGAAAAACATGCTCACGTGATGGGGAGAGGAAGGACTTTGGAAAATTTACATTGAACTCCAGGCTTTGCAACAGAGCGATGACTCACTGATGGTGAAGGTGCTGTAAACAAATCTCTGGAGAGGAGGCTTGGAATAAGCAGTTCTAAACAAGGAAAGACTTGAATGCCTTTGAGCTTGCAAAAAGCAATCACAGGAAATAGGCATTTGGTGAATACTCTTGGGGTAGTAGAAAGGCCAAAGGGCAAAGCAGAGAAACTGAAAATGCCAAGATGCAACAGAGAAATGCAAATACATCCTGGAAAGGGGATGCACAGTAATATGGAGGCAAGCATCCTTAAGATCCAGAGAATCCATAAAAATCTGAGGAAACAGCAGAGAGAACAAAGTCTGAAGGGATATCATTTGAAAGTAAGGTAGCTTCAGAAAAGTAATCCGGGGAGAAAGATCCAGAATGAGTCTCCAACTGCCCTCTTTCCTGTGGACCAACAACATTCTAGAATAACATCCCTTCCCCCTTTGAGCAGCTGGAACCTCTTGATTAGTTCCCTGAATCAAAAGACCCTGAAGCACCTCTGGAGAAAAGATTAATTGGTCTTGAGGTGGTTGAGAAATACCCATGGAGGGGGGGGGGGGATTTCCAAACCATGAAGTACTCTTGACAACTGATGGAAAGAACCCAGGAATCCTGTGTTATGCTCAACCAGACAGGAAGAGACAAAGAAAAATGATATGAAAGAGGAATGTGGCTGGAAATAATCTGGTAGTCAGACAGTACCTGGTTTATCAGGAAATGAAGGATTCTGAGCCGGAGGGGTCTATGTAGACCTAGCGGGGGGAACCCTCCTACCATCCTTTTTTGCCATTAGGAGGAGGAGGAGACTGCCTTCTAACAAAGGCCAGTTTATTGGGATAGTTTCTCTAGAACTTTGGCACAGGGGAAACAAAAATGTGTTTCAGGTCCAGTAATTCCTTGCCTTTTTCCTGCACAGACTTAAATCAGCTGCAGCAGCACTAAATAAACATTGGTTGTCCAGAGAAGCATCCATCAACTTAGCCTTAATATCATCAGACAGAGGTTGAAGCTGTAGCCAGGCATATCTCCACAACACAGAGCCAGAAGCAGCAGCCCTAGAAAAATCATCTGCTGCATCATAACCACATTTAATGGAATGACGAGCTACCTGGGAAGAAGCCCCCAACACAAACGGGGCAGAAGCATTTCCCTCAAAATTAGGATAGTCAGAAATAACCTGGCAAGCCTGAGAAAGGAAAGCCAAACAGATCTTGTCATATGAGCCTGATATTTAACAGTGCAAAAGGCTAGGGTGGCTGAAGTATAAACCTTTTTACCCAGCTTTCCAAAGTCCGCCTATCCTTATCAGAAGGAAGAAGCTTAGTAGAAGGCAGTAATTTAGAATGCTTGTTGGATGCACAGAGACCACCGAAGGGTCAGCAGATGGACACATACAAAGGAATTTGCAGTCATCAGGCACTTTATAAAAACAGATCCAGTTTTTTAGGGTCAGGGGTCTGAGAGTCTAGGGCCTGAGACACAGAAGAAAAGGCATCCAATAAAATAGCCAAAACAAGAGGAACAGCACAGGATCTAGGCAACTCCATTTGAAGCAGCTCATAGCATCTTCTCTGCACTTCAGATACTTGGGAATAATCTCATTTAAAGAATTCCATCATCCTGGAAATGGTATCCCCAAAGGAAATCTCCTCAAAAGGAGATTAAGGACTAGGAGACTCCTCTTCCTCTGAACCATAATCCAAAGGGGGAAGGAATCTGGGTAGAATAGACCAGGGATTCCTCATCAGAATCATCTTCTTCCTCAGAAAAATTCTTATTCCTAGATCTTGAGGTGGGGGGTGATGACCCAAGGAGGAGCTGGGACAGAGACCCCCTGAGTCTTCAAGGCTATAAGACCACTGAACAAACCCTGTGTAAAAAATTCTGCCATCCACTTTGAGGGTCCTTAAGAGCAGAAGAAATATGTTTTTGTCTTTTGCTTCTTTTTTAAAGGGACAGCCACCTTATGAAGCAGAGGGCTCAGACATTGGCCTATACTCAGTCGTAGTTAGGACTTCCACATTCATCAGTATCTGAGGAACCCCCCAGGCCCTTCGGTGATAATCCGCAGCAGTTTCCTCTGAACATCTGAAACAGACATCTGCAAAGCCTACTAGGATGTGCAAGAAGCCAAATCCATGCCGGCCTCCGAACCAGTCATGGCAGGGAAATACAACCCAGGAACTGGATGATCCTCCAGGCTTTCACCAGCCTCAAGAGAGATGTCTGGTGAAGGAGGCACAGCTGAAGAATCTGTCTTGACTTTTTTGGCCTTCTTCTTTGAAGACAGCTGACCCTCAGGCTGGGAAATATTTTCATAGTGTCTTTTGCTAAAAGCTTTAGACAATGGTTTTCATGTCAGATGGTGAGAGATGAAAGATGACTATGTAAGGTCTTTGGAACAAAAGCAGTACATAAGTATGGTCGTGAGAAGCACCTAAACAAAACAAGCACTGCTTGGGATGATCTTTATGGGGAATCTGTCTCCCACACTGCCATTCATCCTTTCTGGACCCTATAACACAAAATGGTATTAAAAAAAAAAAAATAGGACAAGCAAAAAACCCAATGGGGCACTTATCTGAATGGTTAGGTAAACCAGCGATGATATGAGCAATCAGAGTGACAATCAAAGATGGCATCTGGACTGGTGGCAAAGCAGTTCTGAGGAGGATACATCCGAACTTCACCTATATGCCCTATGCCTTACGCACAGAGTATACATATGTGTGAGGTACTGTGTATCGTTAACCTAAAGGCTTTGGTATACTGGCCAGACATTGGGCTGCCCTTGGCAGGGGATCCCATATATTAAGAATACTGCAACAGCAAAACAGAAGGCCATCTGAAAATACTGTAAAGGAAACATCACCTGCAAGGAGAACATATGGATAAAACTGTGATTATTCCTGGTGAAGAACAAAAAGAAAAGAAAAAGGAAGAAAATGTTAAACGAAAATTCATTGTAAGGGTTCAAAGAAAGAGGAGTACTGAAATAGACAGATATGAGGTATGGAACACAGTTATAATGGATCAAGACACACGAGGTAAGAGCTTTTATTTTAATAAAGAGCCATTTTGTGACATTATCTTTGAGACTGCACAGAGTTTGAAAAATTTCTATATGAATACAAGAAAAGACAGAATGGTAACCCATGGAATGGATATGTAGTTTAGAGCATTTTTTCATGAAACAAAAAAGATAATACACGTACAATTTTGAACGGAAACTGAAAAAGAGAATTAAAAAAAATATTAAAAAAAATTTGTAAAGATGATCATTGACATTTCTAAAGTTTTTGATAACAGTGTATTATGGACTCGGATTGTACTATTTTGAAAATAGCAAATCAGATAATTATGCATATTCCAACCATTTTAACAACTGCAGGGAACACTGGTGTGGTAAAATACAAGGGACCACCAGGGGCATGTTTTTTATGTGGTAAAAAATTACATCTGGTAAATAACTGTGACAGAAATAAATGTAATATATGTGGAAAAACAAAGCATGATGAAAAGAAATATGAACATGAATGTTATAAATGCTAAAAAAAAAAACAGGACATATGGATGGATTCTAAAGAAAATTATAATGAAATAGCAAGTGAAAATAAGGTTTAGGAGAATGAACAAAAAGAAAAAACAAAAGAAAAAGTAATAAAAAAAGGAATAATAAGAAACAAATAGATTCTGAAGTTAATGACGAGGAAGACACAAGATGGAAATGACTGGAAGGAAAAATACTTCTATTGGCAAAAGGATTAAAAACAGAAAAAAGAAATTCAAAAGTATAAACTCAAAAAGAGAAAAAAAATGAAACTGATGAAATAGCATAGGGAGAGAATGGGTTCCTTTAAATTAACTTAATAAACTAAGTAATTTAAGGATTCTCTCAGTAACTGTTAACAGCATAAAAAATATCTATACAAGAATAATGATTCTAGAATAGTGCAAGAAAGGTGATGTAGACATAACTGTTTTAATGGACATCAGATTCTTGACAACTGAAGAAAGATTACACACAGAAAATATAAGGAATGGAGAGATAATATGGAATTTTGGGAAAAATCGATGCTCAGGGATAGTGCTTTTATGTAAAAAGGAATAAAAATTCTAGATATAACAATATTTAATATGGGAAGACTTACTATTGTAGACTTAAGGTGGCAAGAAAAAGTTTATAGGCTTATAATTATGTATGCATATGTTAATTATAAAGAAAGGGAAAACTTATTTCATCAATTATTAGATTAGATAGTAGTAAAAGTGAATAGTATAATAACAGGAGACTGTGATTGGACTGGAAAAAGACTGAAAAAGATACAAAAATGTGAAAGTAATTAGATGTGGTAAATTGGTATTATGGAACAGAGAATTCTGGACATATAGAAGAGGTACAGTAAAACTTGAAAGTGATTTTATAATATCAGAAAGCATAGTTATAATGGAAGGTGAATCAGTGTTAACAGTTTTTTCAGATGATTTAACTATACGGATATAATTAAATAAAAATGAAGACTACATTAAAATAGGTAAGGGTATTAAAGAATAAATGAAAAAAGACATGGAATGGAGAAGGAAAAGAAATAACTGTTGAGAGACCATATTACTATGAGGGATTTCTATAGTAACTGGTCAGAACAGCAAATTACCTTTAAGAAAAGGTATAAAAGATGCTATTTACAATGGCAGAATGAGTCAAGAAATAAAGGAAAAACAAATATATTAAAACATATGAAGATATATTTAAAAATCTATAAAGAAATCAGAAATAATATAAAAAAGAGAAGAGATTATATATAACAAATTACAATAAAGTTAAAGAATCTTTATAAATAGGTATTTATTACAGGGGGAAAAAAGAAGAGTTATCAACTTCATTATGTAAAATAGTAAAAGAAAAGAGCAACATAAGAGAAATAAAAGATAAACAAGAAGAAATAAAAAGAAAATCTCAAATTATGGAAATTGCAATAAATCATGTTTAAAATGACACAGGTAAAAATATAATAAAACATGGAGAAAGGAGAACATTTTGAGAATTAATCAAAAAAATTGGAAAAGAGATTAGTTTAGAGGAATTAGATGGTGTATTTAAACATTAAATATAGACTCAGAAGTAGGACCTGATGGAATTTGTTTTGAAATGTATAAAAATCTAGGGACATGGCAAAGAAAATATTTATTATTGGTCTTAAATGAATGGCTGAATGATGGATTTGAGTATAAGAATTTATGTAGTGGGAAATTAAAATGTATATGGATGAGAGGAGAGGAGAAAAAAATATATAAATAACTGGAGACCAGTACCGTTAAATACATTTGATTCAATTGACCTTTCAATGTTATGCAATACAATAAAAGGATATAATCTTAACATAATATTAAATGTTTGTATATCAATTTATTGATTTAAAAAAATAAAGGTTTTAGTGAATGGATGGATGAGTAAAGAAATAGAAATGGGGAATGGAATAAGACAAGGTTGCCCCATAAGTAGTACATGATTTGCTTCAGTCATGAATGTGGTTGTTAGTGAAATAAATACTAAACTACAGAAAGTGAAATATACTGTGTATAAAGATGTCGGGATACCAGTATTAATGATATATACAGATGATATAAATGTAATTGCTAAACAGTTTAGGTATGAGAGAAGTGATAACTTGTGTAGTTGATTGAAAGGTATAGGTTTGACATTAAACAAAAGCAAAGGAATGAGAGAAATAGAAGTTATAGCAGATATTCAATTTAGAACAAAACAGCTTAACATGCTGAGTATAGATTTTGGTAAAAAATGCATGTAACACTCAGTGGGAAAATAAAATTAAATAAAAGAAATGTGTTCATTATGGAAAACATACAGACTGACATATAGAGAAAAAAAGTGAATTTGATAAATTCAGTACTTATGGATAGAATTACTTTATTAAGTGTGTTTATGACTGTTATAAAGTATGAGAAACAAATTTTGTAAGAATATTTTTTTAATTTTCTTGGGATTCTAGACTAAATCCAGTGAAACTGTGAGTATTATACACAAATAGAAAGGAAGGAGGTTTACGACTGGTAAACCCATTAGTTTATGCAGCATCCTTGAATTTATACAAAGTACTGAAATAGATAAATTAGAGAGAGAAAACATTAGTTTGTAAAGTGTTTAAATACAAGTAAGAAAAAGATTAGAAAATAAAACATAATAAGAGAAGAAAATTTATGGGGAGTTTACATGTATTTACAAAAGATAAAACTTTGGAATATTAAGACCGATCAAACAGAAGATAATCAAAATACTTGGTATAAAAATGTTATACAGCAATACTACTTTATTAATTCATCGGAAAATCTACCACAGGAAAAGATTAAAGCAATGGGAGAAAGAAATGAATAGTGCAGTAAAAAGTGGAATATCAAGTTTTTATTTTATGGAGAATGCGAACAACACTAACAGTTAAAAGTAATATGCCATATAAAAAGAGAAGTGAAACAATCTGTTTATATTGTGGTGAATCAACTACTGAACTTTTTTTGGATGTAAGAGGATAAAGAAATTATGGGATAAATTATGTGAAGAAAACAATTGTGAACGTTTCAGAGAGAGATATATAAATGTGGAAATGACTGAATATAGATATTATAAGAACTGGACAAAAACAATAATTGATTGTTTTATGTCATATGGATAATATGGAAGGAATCAATTAATAAAATGTTTAATGGAAAATGGTCATTGCCAACAAAATAAAAAAAAAATTTGGTGGTAGTTGTGGACAAAGGAATGGAGGGGTTTGTTTTAACATGATGCTGTATAAATATGATGAAAAAGAAGAACTCTTATGCACAAAGTGGAATGTGTAGATCAACCATTAATTTTGTAAATAATGTATAGGTAAATATGTAAATATTGTAAAATAAGTTTATTATTTATGTAAATATTGTGGTTTGAAAATAAGTTGCAAATAAAGGAAGCCTGCTCTTTTTGATAGATGCTGTGGAATCTTTTATATCCCCCTGAGCTACCACCAACTCAAGCAGATGGGCCCTTGGTTTAACATCTCATTGGTATGAAATCTAAGTACCATGTTGCTGAATCAGAAAAATGAACTTTAAAGACAATAGCAGTTCAATGTCTTTAGAAGGGACAAGCCATCCATCCCAACAAAATCCATGCTGCATCTGCATCATCATACCACCCTCTTTAAATTTACAAATTAAAAATTTATATTCATAAGACTATAAGACAAGGTCAGTCCATGGATCACAATCAGCTTGCCAAAATCCACCCTCATAGGTCACCTCCTGCCTTCAAGGAGGGCAAAAACAGTCGGACCTGGGATGAAACAATATGGAACCATCAAATTGTCAGTTTCCTTAAATAAAGTGAGGATAAACTTTGTTTTATATGAAACTGAATATTATTTCCAAGATGGGATGAAGTGGTTTGTAATTAATCTCTCCCTCCAGCATGCATTGCTTATTTATTGATGAAAATTCAAATCTTTAGTTCAAATATTGAAACTATTTTTTTTGTAAAACAGGTCACAGAGAATTGTGTCCTTGACAGTATGGAATGCTAGACCTAAATCACCTTACAGGAGTTTCTAACAGAGTGTAATGCAAGAGTTCAAGTCTGTATTAGCAGCACAGAGTCTTCACTGATCTTTTGAGTAAGGAATTTCTGGGGTCTTTCTAGCTGTGTGATGTGTAGGACAGATGTATACTAAAAAGGGCATTATATTCTATAACTGCTCTGAGCATGAAACTGCATACAGAAATTATAACTTCTTTTAACCTGGAAAAGATGCCTTTACTTATTAATTGGGTTAGACAAAAGGATTTCTACTAAGTGGTGGTTGAAAGATAAGTAATTGTCTACAAAAGTGCTGACATATCTGCTGACCATTATCATTCTGTAGTGGAATGCTGTCTATATTGCATGTTGCTATCAAGATCTGTTTTCCAAAGGTTACAATGATATACTACTTTGCATTTTTATTCAAGTCCATTTCTAATGCACGACTGATTGCTATGGTTTAGTCTTTGTTGTAGTAACATGATACTGGATGCTCAACTAAAGAAAACTAAATTTGGGGATGCCTGCAGGCTTAGTGTTAAGTATAATTCTAGGAAAGTAAACTGGACATCCAAGTAGATACTGAAGAGAAGGGGATCACAGTGCTCGGCTCTGAGAAGTTCCAATAGTCACCTTTGCTTTCTGCATACCTCTCAACTTCTGAATGCAAGAATTCTGGACAAAGCCAAAAATAGCTGGGGGAACAACGGCCCAAAGTTGGGGACAAATTTTAAATACTGCACTGAAAAAATTAGAAAGTTGATAAAACAACAGTTTTTACATTAGCATGAATTTGCTAAAGAATATGAAGTCTGAAATCCAAACATCTGTCATTATTTAGGGCCTTCAATCCTCAAAGGTTTACTGAAAAAACACAGATTTTGAGTAACAAGATCAAACATATCCGAAAAATCTGGATATTATGCAAAATGTTGAACAGTTGAGAGGTATTTATTTCTGAGGTGGCACCTGTTGCAAGTAGACAGGATCCCCCCTTTGACAAAACTATATTGTTGCAGATCTAGAGCAATAAAACTATTTGTATCAGAGCTTATAAAATCAGAGATGTACATGTTTCGTGGCACTGCAAATTAGGCTTGGTATACTAATGGGTCCACAGTTCCCAGGATTTGAGGTGAGGCACTCTTTATGGAAAAACAATGATGGCAGCTTTCCATACCTCAGGAACACAACTTGTGGCTATGCTTGAGATGAACAGTTTTAGAAGGGGGTCAGATTTGGTGGGGTTGATTAAGCGACCAGGTTTGCTGTTGTCAGGGCTCACAGTGGTGGTATTTTAGCTTTAGAGAGTGCAGTTAGGAAGTATGCTGTAAAAATCCTGGTTGGTGGTGGGAGTTATGACTTAGGAATTTCTAGAACTTAATTGGCACTAAATGTACCTTCAAGTATACTAACAATAGCTTTAGGGTCACAATAAGTAATATCTTTACAAATTAAATCAGAACATTAAGTCCAGTAAAAAATATGGCAACACACAAACCAGGCAGTTATTGAAGAATTCAACCAAATAATACAATATAAAAGCTATTGATGAAGAAGGTAAGTGCTTTCACATAACAGCTTCATCAGACCAAAGAACCTTCAGAGTAAAGTCCATTTAAATACAGTGCATAAGCCAATCAACATATAGACAACTTAATTACACTGATTTAAAGTGAAACTAGCCCCAATCTCTGTATAAAATCATTCAAGTATAACAAAATAATAATAATAAAAAACATGTATAATATATAAAATATATAAAACTTGCATGTATGTATGCGTGTGTATATATATATATATATATATATATATATATATATATATATATATATATACATATGCATACACACACAGAGAAACCTATACAGTGCATATAGGTGTATGTCAGCTAACACCCATAGGATGTATATTATTTCATTTAACTGACAGTCTTCTTGATTTTAAAGTGGGCTTAATAGAGGCTCTTTCATTTAAGCCCGTCCCTCTATCTGCCCTGAATCTTATAATCCATTTGACTTCCTTACTCTCGGTCATATTCCCCTTCTCAGACTGTAAGTGTAACCCTATCTATGACCATAAACCTAAACCCATGGTCATTCCCTGATATTATCACATGTTTGGCTAGAGCATTATTAAGTGATCTAATTCTCATATTATAAACATGTTCTCTCATTCTCTCTCTGAGGGACCTGTCCGTTTAGCCAACATAGAACGATTCACATGTTATGCACTTGGCAAGATAAACGATATGAGATGTCTTACAAATGGCACTAATTTTAAATATATATTGTTGACATGTATCTGGATGTATAAATAATCCAGTAGTATCAACATAGCAACAAAAATTTGCAATTTTCACATGGATGCATACCAGTTGCTCTTTCAGTACATCTACTGCCCTCCTTGGAATGGCATAAAAGCCTTTTCAGGTTGCGTTTATTTTTAAAAAGAAAGGTGGGATGTTCCCCAACAACCCCCCTAACCTCTGGGTCTGTAGTCAACACCCGCCAGTTCTTATTAATGATATCCATAATTGGTTTGATATCTGTGGTGTAAAACGTGGGTATTTTAACTTTGCTAGATGTATTATTAGGGTAAGCTGTATCATCACTTACAGAAGAAAAATACGGCCTGGCTCTATCTAGCCTAAGATTATCAAGTTCTACAAGGTTCCTCTCTATTTCATGAGGTTTATAAACCCCCTGTCATTCAATCTGATGGGCATGCTCATAAGGTGGGAACAGAATGGGGGTATGGCTGAGCTGCTACAGAGGTTGGGAGAAATGTAGCATACTCCCACTGCATGCCCTCCCTGAACTTCACCACAGGAACTGCAGGGGATCGGGAACCCCCAGGCTAGCAAATGGACAGTACCTCCCCAGGACATCCACAGGATCCTCGCTGACCCTGGCTCAAGTTTAAGCACTGAATGCGAGTGAACTGGAGTCCCTGAAGAAACAGCAAAGGATGTGTGACACTGGGATGGTTGTCAGAATGACAGTAAGATGGAAAAACAGAACTAAGTGTATAATGCAAAATGTCAGACTGCACTAGAAAATGTACATTAACTAAAGTCACTGGCTCCATTTCTAAAATACTACCTTGGTCTACCTTTGCAGTCTCAAACTTTTCAGATAACACCAACAGGGTGGTCAGTTACAGAACACACTAAAGACTATAAATATTAATGTCAGATCTTCTAGTGCAGCACACCTATGACTTTGATGCCACCACTTTGGCCACCAAGAAAGTACAACATTGCAATAAAGGCATGCTACAAATTAAAAAAAAAATCCTCTAGTGAAAGAGAATTTTTACTTCTCTTGTACTGACAACTCAATAAAGAGGTATTGGCTTATTTAGGCCATTACTGTATCCATCATACTTAACACGGTTCCTATTCAGTACTCAAGATGAAAAGAGCATAACGCAGCATGTCAGATGGTAGCAGCAAAGGCATATGGATTAAAGCCACTATGGCCTCTCTCTGAAAAGCTACATCACTGCTGCCATTCAGATTTCATCATGAAACTTTCAGGTAATAACAGAGTATTCAGCTGCAAAACATACCCAAGACTGCAACTCTAATGGCAAAGCTTTCAATGCAGCACACACTGAAATTGATCCCACAGCTTTAGCCACTTGAAAGCATGGCACTGCGACTATGGTATATTATAACTGAAACAATATACAATTTTCTGGAAAACTATATAGAGATTTTTACTTCAGATGTACTGAGAACTCAGTACAAAATGCATCACACTCAGTGAAAGTTCACTACATCAGCACCCAAAGTGAAAGCAGAGTACAATGCAAAATGTCACACTAAGACAGTAACAGCACATGAACAAAAGCTACCAGGTCCACTTTTGAAAGGCTGTATCTCTACCCATCTGAGATTACATTATGAACCTTTCAGGTAACAGCAGTAGTGTGTTCAGGCACGTAAAGCTAAGACTGCAATTCTATACTCGGAGCTTTTAGTGTGAACATCTTTGCATTTGACTCCACACCTTTACTCTTGTTTCGGAAAATATTATGTCTCATGATTATTCTTCACAAAATGCATATTAACTTGCAGTTTCTTCAGAAATGATTCAAATAAAATGTTTATATCATCATCAGCTCCCTTTTTTCCCATTTTTATACATGGGGTCAGGGTATCATGTTAACTGTCGCCAACTCTCTCGATTCAGTGCCACACTCATGCCTGACTGTCGTAGATCTTCTTTCACACAATCCATCCATCTATTTGCTGGACGTCCTTGCTTCCTCTTACCTTCTTCCTGTCTGTCCCAAATCTTCCTCATCAGATTGTCTTCTGCTTTTCTGCACATGTCCAAACTACAGTAATCTGTTCTCTTTGATCTTTTCTGCAACTGGAGCTACTTTGGCTTCTGCTCTTGATTTTAACATAAACATATGAGGACATAAAAGATAGGTAAAACAGATGCATGATTATGCAAAGTATAGTTTCACATATGTTGTAGCTTTATATTTCAAGTGCCTTACAACTGCATTCTCTTTATTGGCAAATTATAGTGTACTGACAGATAATTGAAGGAAAAGTAAGTGCTGAAGGAGTTAAGGGATGTTATGATGTTATACCATGTTTAAAGAGTATGGTTTCAGAATGTTACGAGGACACTCTGCCCTTCTCGGACTGGGGGATGAATCACTCCAAGGATGTCTATACGATAGTATGTACTGAATGTTACAAGGTCAAAGGCTAAATTCTTAGACCAGGTGGGCTATAGTTTATAAAAGGCATATTTGTCAAGTGTTCACGTGAAACTAAGTGAGGATCATGAGGGCATAAAATATTTAACAATTTTATTACTTGTTAAAAGCTATGTAATGTCAGAATTCTGCATACATGAAATTGATAAGAAAATGTATAAAATATGAAGTTTTCCTTTGTTCTTGGAGACTGATTTAAAAATCTTGGTAGGTAGTCTCCCAGCACCGTTTATGGACCAGTACTTTGCACATCCTGAAGTGTTATTCTAAATTCAAAACTAAAATGTAATACTCTCTTATTTACTTGTGAACGTTGACACTCTTTAAAGCATGGTACAGTAGCCATGGGGTGATACAGCTGAAATAAATTTATGTTTCTGGTGAAATATAGAGGGTTTCTATATCTAATGTAATGAAAACTCAATAAAGAAGCACTTTAGACAACAACTTGTTTTTAGAGTTATGGGCATAAGTTCACCTGGGTAGTCGCAATGAAAATGAAGTGTAATCCAAGATGTCAGGTTGTAGCAGCAAAGGCACATACATAAAAGCCACTGGGGCCCATCTTTGAAAGGTTATCTCTACTCTTTTTGAGAATTCATTATATATTTTTCAAGAAACAAAAATAGGGTATTCAGCCATGCGCACACACACACACACACACACACACACACACACACACACACACACACACACACACACACATGCACTGAATGTCAATAAACTGAAAAGTCAAGATATTGAAAGGCAAGTAATCTACCACAATTGTTTGAGCAGCTACTTCAAAATGAAAAAAATAAAACGTTGCTTTTGCATGCGGGGGACAAGCTGTCATGCACCCTCACACTCCGGATAATTATATATACCAACTCTGAGATCACAATGCAGTGGGGGAAGGGCAAATTCCCAGTCAACAAGTATCTTTTGACAATTTGCTAAACCACACACACACACAGATACACACAAACCCATATCAATTAGGCAAAAGGGGTACATGCCCAGTCTGCTTTAGTGTATTTATAAAACTGGGACATTTTTTTTGGACTTTACATTTTAGTAGCTTATGTATAACAATTTTAATAAGCTGCGGTGGTGCAGCAGTAGCGTTGTCGCCTCACAGCAAGAGGTTCTCCCGTTCGATTCTCGGCTGGAGCGCCTTCTGTGTGGAGTCTGCATGTCCTCCCCGTGGTCGCGTGACATTCGAAAGACACGCGTGAATGGGCGTGCCTTCGTTAAAGGTTGGGCGTCGAGCTGGCACCTCGGCACTGTAAAAATCTACTGCCAATCATTAGCGGACCGGAGTTCCGCTGTGGCGACCCCTAACCAGGAAAAGCCGAAAGAACAACAACAAAATGTATAACAATTTTAATGATGTTTTAATACAAAATAGCTCCACTGTCATTTTAATAACTGATAGCTGATCAAGGTTGAAACGTTTTTCTTTTATTGCGTGAAACATTGGTCTGAATTTTTCAGGTTAGTGACTTAAGGGACGACTATGTCAAACTGCTGTGTGCTATTGCACAATCCAGTATATAAACTGGTACAAACACTACACAACATCTCAAATGAGTTCTGGCAGGTGAATAAGTCCAGAAGACGAGACTTGCTTATCAGGAGCACAAGCATCTAAACTGCTTTCCAAGCAACACTACCTCAAAAATATTCACAAAACTAATAATTTTGTTAGCAACTCCAAGGAAGACAAATATGTGCAAGCAGCAATGTTCCTTTTAACTCAAGTTACCCAATGATATGCTTTGTTGCACAATAAAAATATTCACAAAGCTAGTCATTTTGGTGGCAACTCCCAAGAACCAAAGAAAACATGAATGGTCCTCACCCTCATCATTTTGTTGCCTTTATTTAACTGGATTTATTTGGTAATATTTGTGTTTCATTTCTATTTTAATTTGCATTCCTATTCATGCAGTGCTTTACTTTGGTGTGCTGTATCTTCAGATTTACACCTTGGGTCAAACAATCCTAGCAGGAGTTTTCCTACTGCCCATGTGAACCAAGTACTTTGATGCCTATATAAATGGGTCTGCTTTCTATTGCTGTATTAACTGTTACTCCTTTGTGCTATGCATTTCCTATGAGGTCTACACAGTTTCATTTTCCAGTTATGTAGTTTTTGTGTTCACTTTCTTCAGGAGATTATTTTTCTACCTTTTGGACGTCTTACACTGTTCTAGGTCACTTGGAGATTTTACTGCTGTTACTGCTGTACATGGTATTTAATTTGCATCACAGTCCTGATTCCAATTCTATTCTATTTTGACTAGTTCTAATTCAAACTTAGTAATATGCTTGAGTTATGGATGTGTATCTCTTACTTGATGCTGGTAAGTAAATTTATTTATTAGCATTTGTTTACCAAGATAGTCTGAATGGGCATGAGGCTACTTTTCAGAAGAGGCACATGAAGAAAAGTTCCACACAAAACTCACACAGAGTTTACAAAAGGCTACAATATGAGTGAGGAGTACAAATTTTATTAAAAAGATAACCATGATCAGTTATCATAAATGGACAAAGAATACACATTCCAAAGATTAGTAGGTACTCCACTATTAAACTGAAAAAAAAAGATATTAACAGCAACTAAGCAAAGATACTATAGTAGAGAAACACCATAGTTGCATTGTGCATGTTGCAGACGAGACTAAAAGTCTTAAATATTCAACAAGAGAGAAGATAGCAAGATATGTATGAACAATAAACAAGTAAATAGAGCTACTACAGTACAGGGAACATTATTTACACTGGCTTATAAGTGTAGGCTTCTAGACAATACTCATAGATGAGTAATTTGCAACTATAGGTGGAGTAAAAGAGATGCTAACAGGGTTTTTTTTTGAGATTATGCTCATTTGTTCAGAGCTTCCCTATGCCTCATTTGGACACCTGTGACTACAAGACTCGGATTGCTTCTAAAACTATCTGGACCTATTAAAGCTGATGCAAGTATTTTTTGCACTTGCTCTGTCTCAGTACTATTTAACACTTCTGTGCTGCATTTATTGGTTTGGTTTAATACCGCTCAACCTCTTAGTGCAAGAAATCTGGACAAAGCTTGATAAAATGGGGGGACAAAGGCCCAAAAATAGGGACATATTTTAAATATTGCTCTTATAAACTTAGAAAGTTGTTAAAGTTACAGGGTTTGTTTTAACATATGTTTTCTGAAGGATTTGAAGTCTGAAACTCAAATGTATGTCATTATTTAGTGACTTCAGTCCTCAGATTGTCCCAGTGATTTGTCAGAAAAACCACAAATCTTACAAGGAATGGGCCAAAATTATGAGCCAAAAATCTGTACAGTTGAGAGGTATGATTGAATTTATAATTTTTTCAGCCTGTACTTGTTAAAGAAACACCAAATGTTTGTTAGTGTACTGCTCTTAGGTTGTTACAGGATTCTAATATTACCTAACCTCCTCTGGTACTGCAAAGGTTGTTTCTAAGTTTGCCAAAATTCTCTGGGGTCTGCCAAAAACTTTCTAAATTTTGCAACATTTTTCTGTCTTGTTCTCTTATGTTGTGCACTGTTTTTTGTATTTTCTTGAACATTTCTCAGGGTTAGTGAACTTATTTCCAAGGATTCCTGATACCCCAGGAATTCTGTAAAGCATTTGTTACTGCACTTGAACTTAAAACCAGTTTGTTTTACATTGGGAGGGTTCTTCTGCACTCTGGTGGGAGCGAGTTCAATTCAGCCCATCCAAGTTGGAATCTGCTCGTTTAAAGTTGTTATATTTTTATCCGACTGGCCTGAGGGATTAAGTGTGTAAAAGTCTTTCATCCTGTTGGTATAAAAAGCCTCTTGCAAAAGCGGTTCCCACTGCCTTGTATATAAGCAAACCTTTCCAGTCTGGAATCCTCTGTAGGAAGCGGTTTCAATGGTTTCCAACTGTTTGCAGCTGCTCAAAGGGCTGCCAGTTTGTGCAAAGGGCAGTACAAATGCAGGTCATCTAACCAGAGCTGCTCAATGTTTGGTGACTTTTGCCAGAGGTCTGTAGAGATTCTGCTGAAATCTGAAACATCTACTGCTAAAATTCGAAAAAATAACTACCTTTTGAGTTTTCTTTGCACTTTGCTGACTGTATTTTATCATTTTGCTGGTTTTTACTGTATTTTACTGCACTTTAAAAAAGCTGTTCTGTTGCCTTAAGTAGCTAGTACATAGCACAGATTAGATCTGCTGAATCTAGACTACTGTTGCACTTAAGAACTGCCTGCACCCTTGTGGCAAAAGTGTGTAGTCTGAGCCTCATCTGAGTTGGAGATGACTGGTGGAAAGCCCATTGTGTGCTTTCCCACTGGTAGTTTAGCTTAACAGTGTTTAATTCAGCCTGTACTTAAGCCTCACTTTTGCGTGTAGCTGTGCACTGCTCAATGGAGTTCAGCAGTGCCCTGTATAGATGCCAAAACCTTGAAAGACAATTTTCTCCTAGACATCTGTTAGTGAGCCCTCCCAAGCTTTCCCTGCTGCACACTAAGAAGCACTGCCATAGTTTTCATCCCTAGCCTTCAATAGAATAAGCCCCTTTGTTAAACCTAGAACAAAATCTGGTCAAACTAGTCCACTCCCAAAACGTAGTTACGGCAAAAACCTGCCATAATGGATAGTCAGCTTCCAACTATTTCTCTGGCCAGCCCGATTGACATGGACATCTTGAGGCAATTAAGTAATTCTCATGTATACGGACAACCACTTACTCCTAAAAAAAGTTATGTACTTGCCATAACGTTCCAGCTGTGTTGTCGATCTTAATTCTTCCTCAACAAGTGTGTTTGGATCCAAACCGTCGGATCAGACTCTGCAGACGCTGAAGCTTTCAGCCACCAAATCTCTTCAGCTTCTCCCTTACCCACAATGCACCTACCAAATTACCTTAGATCTTGTTTGCTGCTAAAGTAGTGTAGGAAGATTAAGAGAATTATGGAAAAGCCATATCCAGAAGCGATATAGAGAGACAGAGAGAAAGAGAGAAAGAGAGAGAGTGACACCATGTAAATACTTGTTCCTCCAGAAGCTTTAGGATGGGGGTTGGTGGGAGGGGAATTGAGAAAGAATGAAGATCAACACAGATGGAACATTATGGTAAGTACATACTTCTTTATCTGATGTTGTCAATCTTCATTCGATCCAGGGTGGACTCAAGGAAGGATATTACCGAGCACCACAGAACCAAATTACTCCCTATCACTGGAGACCAGATCCATTCTGTAATGAGTGACAAAGGTATGGGGAGTAGACCAAGTTGCTGCTGCACAAATATCATCCATAGACATTCTTGATTGAAAAGATGTGGATCTAGTGGAGTAAGCTTTCAAGGGATGTGCAAGAGAAATGCCCAATTTAGCACAGACAATCGAAATGCAATTTGTCAACCACTTTGACAGGGTAACCTTGAAACTAGTTTTCCCAATGTTGGTTCTGAGAAGGAAATAAACAGCTGGTCAGCTTTCCTGACTTTTTTTCTGTTCTATGTAAAAAGAATCATAACTGTCTATGAACATCCAGTAAATGCAACATATGTTCTCCTTTGTTGGTAAACTTGGGAAAAACACTGGTAGACTGACAACCCTACTGACGTTGGATTCTGACATCACCTTTAGAAGAAAAAACTAGTTAGTATGTAAGGTCACTCTATCTTTGTGGAAAACTAAGTATGGAGGTTAAGAAGATAATGCTTGGATCTCAGAAATTCTTCTTGCGGAAGTAATGGCAACCAAGAAAATTGCCTTCCATGCAAGATATTTAAGGTCACATGTAGCTGCTGGTTCAATGGGAGGTTTTGTGAGAGACTGAAGCACCAAATTTAAGTCCCATGGAGGTGTAGGGGCTTTAAAAGGAGGCTTTAGCAGAAGTGTGCCTTTTATGAAGGCCTTGCTCAATTTATGAGAGGCTATGGATGTGCCATTAAAACCTGTATGGTAAAATGAAATTTCTGCTAGCTGTACTTTAACAGTTGAAGAATTAGCCCCATTTTGAAACAGGTGTGTAAGGAAATCTAAAATGTTACTGACAGGAGTTGAAAAGGGGTCAAGATTGTGTTGCTGAGCACAAAGGGCAAATATTTTCCATTTACTGGAATATGTTTTTCTTGTCGAGAGTTTATGGGTAAAATGATATGTCTGACCCAGCTCTGTTAGAAATGCTACATCTGAAGAAATCCCAATCCCTCCGCACCACACGCTCAAGAGACCTCAAACTCATTACCACAATCAACAGAACATGCTGGAGGGACAGGTTTATAACCTAGAGACTGCCCATACTATAGGAATAGACTTCCCATACATGTCAAGCAGAGCACCTCACTTGTCCCTCTTCAAGAGGGATCTTGATGAGTGGATGGGAAATAGAAAATTCACCCCAGGGATCACTCCAGTGGCTTTACTCGACAGAGGCACTGGGAACTAAGGTTGGGTGGCACAATGCCAGGGTAATCCTATGGGCTAGGCTTGTAAAGGCTCCAGGGTCATTAGCCTAACACACACCTATGAACCTATGACAGGTGATGACAGCAGAGATCATCTGGCTACTAGGGGAACTAGAGAAGCCAAGCAGTCAGCTTGAGGTTCAGTATATCTGGGTGTGACATGCCAGTCGGGTGAGACAGGAGGTCTGGAGTCAGATCTAGGTTCCATGGAACACACACCAGAAACAGGTTCAAAAACTAAATAAACCAAGATCCAAGCAAAAAATATTTTTTAACAATTCACTTTTAATTACAAAATAAAAAAACAGTAGTAAAATCAAGCACTTTCGTCTCTGAACTCCATGACCGGGTTTAAATGAAGCATTTTCTATAACATGTTTTTTGAAACTTAAAACATTTGATAGATAGTTATTTAGAATATGACGTATAGGTATGAATATTACATAAAAGAATACCTAGGATTCTTTTAAGTGTATTATATGTATCATATATATATATTGTTGTCTTGTGACTGCATTATTATTTTTATTAATATCACTAATATTTTAAATGGTGACACAATTATAACAAAAAGGAAAATTGGGGGGTTGTTATATGGTATAATGTTTTTTAATTATGTATATATACTTTTAAGGAGCATCGTGTTCTGTGGTCTTAAGTAATCTATTGTCCTTATTGGCTGAGCTGACTGGGGTGTGCTTACTTAAGTGGAACTTTTATTGAATGTTCTTTCATTTTGATAAAATCTGAGTTCAGAGATGAAAGCGCTTGATTTTACTAATATTTTTTATTTTGTAATTAAAAGTGAATTGGTAAAAATATTTTTCGGCTTGGATCTTGGTTTACTTCATTTTCAAACCTGTCATAGGTTCCATGGTAGTTGAACCAGGTGAGGCCAGAGGAAGGGGAACCAAATTTTTTGAGGCCAATAGGGGACAATGAGGATTACTGTGCTTTTCGACCTGGCAGCTTTCTGCTGCAACTTAGGGCTCAATGGGGTTGGTGGGAAGGTACAAATGAGACCTGATGGGCAAATCATGCAGTACAGCATCCCTTGTCGATTGCCCGTTTAGGGGAATGAAGGCAAAGTATTTGCTGCACTTGTTGTTTAAGGGACAGGCAAAAAAATTGCAGTATGACTGGTGCCGTTGACGGAAAATCTTGTTAACCATTTTCTCGTTGAGGGACCACTCATGTGGAAGAGGAATGCACCTGCATAGTCTGTCCGCAATCATGTTGGATCTCCCCAGAATGTGTCTCGCTAAAAGAATGTGGTAAGAAGAGATTGCCCACTGCCAAACCCTGACAGCTTCTCAACACAATGGGTAAGATTTGGTTTAACCTTGTTTGTTGATGTACCAGATGACTGACATGTCTGTTTGAATTGCAATCATCCCAGAGGAAAGAAGGTCTTTAAAAGCTTGCAATGCCAAGAGCACTGCTTTCATCTGTAGAACATTTGTATGCAAACTGGCCTTTTGGGGGGACCAAGTACCCCGGACTGTCTTCCCCAGATAATGCCCCCCTACCCCTTCTGGGAAGCATCCATGGTCACTATGGCCTTGGGCTACTGGGGGTTGACGGGACAGCCATGCAGCAGGTAACCAGATTGGATCCACCAATAGAGGTCTCTCTTGCAAGTGTTGGTAATTCTTATCTGGTAAGACACTGACTGATGGAAGATTGACCACTGAGTGGCCAGCATCCATTGAAGGATCCATATGTAAAACCTGGCCAGTGGGACTAAGGTTAGCACTGCCACCATGACGCCTACAGTTTGGAGAACTGTGCGAGCGGAGACTGATGTGTTCTCTACAACCTTCTTGAGCTGTGACCTTATGTTTTGAAGGAAAGCAATGGCAGCCTTTGTGTTGAGCAGCCTTCTAATAAATTACAATATCAGAGTTGGCTAAAGTTGTGATTTGGTATAGTTTATGGTAATTCCTAGAAGAGCAAAGGTGTGGAGAACCCAATCTCTTGCATATATGAGCTGATGCATGATTGGAGCGGTAATGACCCCGCTGTCCAGGTAGGGAAACACCTGGAATCCCTGCAGTCTGAGGTAAGCTCTACTATTGCCATGCATTTGGTAAACACCCTGGGGGCTGTGGTGAGTCCAAAGGGCAGTACTCTGACTGGTAGTGACTAGCTCCCAGCCAGAAGTGTAGGTACTTGCTGGATTGCCTGCTCATTATTATGTGATGATAGGTGTCCTGAAGATCTGTTCAGCACATCCAGTTGTCCTAGCCTAGAAAAGGGAGAATGGACTGAACAGTGACCATCCGGAACTTGGTTCAGTGAACAGATTTGTGAGATCCAAAATTGGTCTCCAGTCCTCTGTTTCCTTTGGCACTATAGAACCCTGAGTAAGTTCCGGATCCTATCTGGTCTGGTGGGACCTCTTGGATGTTTCTTTAACAGCTTTTGAATCTGAATTGCTGCTTAATCCCTTTGACTGGGTGGAACACCAGAGTTTTGGAAAATGGTATTATATAACCTCTGTATATAATCCTCTAAACCAAAGTATCTTTTGTGAAGTCTAACCAGGATCTCTGGTGCAAGGATAACAGTTTCCCAACTGTCTACTGAGGTGTACAATTTGGCCTCCATTCAGAAGCTCTGGTAGGGTTTATCAAAAAACGATTCTTGTGAACCCTGCCTGAACCAACAGCTCTTATGGTCCCTTCCACTATGTTGGAAACTAACCTCACAGTACTTATAACTGACTTTGGGTTGCTAACTAAGATATTACCGAACTTTAAATGGCCCCTGAGAGAGTATTTGATAACTTCTTGGTCAAATCTCACTAAAGTCTGATAAAGTGTGCCAAACAGTTCAGTGACCATAAGGCAAAGGTTGCTGAAGCAAAGACACGCTGCCCAAGTCTGTCCATTGCCCGCTACTCCCTGTTGCTGGGATGGACAGAGGGACTCTCATTGTCTTGTTCCTTCTTTGTGACTGCTGCAATGACCATGGCATCAACTGGAGTCTCTTTTCACCCAAACTGTCAGTCAGCAGGTGGTGTCATTATCCTCTCCAGTCTCCGAGGTAGGGGCTGTATGGAGTTGGGTTCCTTCCATACCCGCCTAGAGATCAGGTCAACGAGCTCGGTGGGCGGAGTCACCCAGAAGGTAGAGGGACCCATACTGAAAGCCTCTAGGAGAACAGATTTCTCCAGCGTAGGGTTGGAGGGAGTCGAGACCCCTCTCTGTTTAAGGATTTCTAGGATGTCTCCAAAGGGGGCATCTTCAGGAGGTAACCATGGGGACTCTTCACCCTCATTGAAATCCATGTCTTCAGTGACGGGCTCCTGTGGGAAAATCTAGGTGCTTCCTTCTGCACATCCTCTTCCTGGGCACTTCGTCAGTGGGATGCTCTGGAGAATTCAGAGAAGAGGAAATCAAAATTCCCTGGGAGAGAACCTGAGGCTTCAGTACAGGTTGTCTTTGCGGAGAAAGGTGGTGAGGCTCCAGGCACTGAGACATCATGGTGGAATATGTAGGATCTGAGGGACAAAGCTCCTTCAGGTCTGCCAAGGCAGAGAACACTCTCTTCACAGCCTCAAAGGCAGACCTTGAAGGAGCCAGAGAGGATCTAATCTGAGAAAACAGGTTTCCAAATCATTCCCTCTCCCCGCTCTGTTGGCACCACCCCTGAGGAGGAAGCTGGAGCCTAAGTGTCCAGTGCTGACATGCTGGGTAACAAAGATGGCGCCAAAAAATTTGGAGCTGAATGCTGCATCCCAGACCTTGCAGGCAAGCTTCCGCTCAGAGAGTTCTCCGGATCTGAATGGATCGGAGATCTCAGAGACGATATCAAAACAGAGGATATGGAGATCCTCAGATCAGAGACTGACTGATCCGGATGGCGGAGATCCTGTGAGTCTAAAGCAATGGAAGGTGTTACAGAAGGAACTTGCAGGAAGGCTATGGTGGTAGGTCAGGTAACTTGATCCAGAGGTTTAGGTGCCGAGGGAAAACCACTCTGCCCCTGTGCAGAGAGGCTCCTTCTCACCACTCTTTCCACATCCTCTTCTGCAAGGCTTCTGAAAGAATGAATAGAGTAAATGGAGGGGGATGCTGGGCTATGCAACAAGGGTGATGGGAGTTTCTCAGGAACTGGGTCCACTGATGGAGAATATCTGGTCCAAGGACAATATAGAATCGATGAAGGTTCTATCTGATTTGGTAAGGTAGAATCCGATGTTTTAGTCTTCTGATCCAACTTAGCAAATGTTGGGTCTGTAATGTTTAATCTGGACTTCATAGGATCCAAGGAAGTAGTCCGATCCTGAACTCTTTGTTTCCAATTCAGGGTTGATACCAGACTTTTTGCACTTCTCTTCCAAGAAGAGTCTGAAGAAAATTTAGATGAAGTAGAAGGCTTTGACTTTGGAGACCGGGATAAAGCTTCTCCAAAAGAGGAAGGAATGAGGCCTTTCAATATCAACTTATTTTTTTCATTCAGTAAGAGCTGGCAGATTAAAACTGTGACAAATAGAGCAGTCCTCTTGTAAATGCAAAGAACCCAAGCAGTATACACAGTGTGTGCGCATCTGAAAGCGGCAACCTATGCCCACATTTAGAGCACTTTTTGAAACTCACAGGTTTGCCAGCCATCATGCCATATCAAATTAAGGAAAATAACAGACAGATAATATAGATACAAAAGCAATCACAATACAATAACCAAGTTTTTTTTTTTTTTTTTTTTAACAAGACAGAAGAAAAATTGGGGTAGGCGATACCAACAACGGTACAGAGAAAATATGACAAGGTTATAAGGGGAGGGGATACTGACTATAGTATCTGAGTGTACCCAGTACAAAGAAAGGAAAGGAACAGCAACAAATATGAAAACTTATAACTATAATACGCTAACAGTACTAGTAAAGATAAAGGAAGCAAGGGAATACCAACAATGATAAAGATTAATTACGACAGCCACAGTGGTGCAGCGGTAGTGTTGTCACCTCACAGCAAGAGTTTCTCCAGTTCGATTCTCGGCTAGAGCGCCTTCTGTGTGGAGTCTGCATGTCCTCCCTGCAGTCGAGTGGCATTCGAAAGACATGCTGAATGGGCATACCTTCATTGAAGGCTGGGCGTCGAGCTGGCACCTCAGCACTGAAAATCTACTGCCAATCATTAGCGGACTGGAGTTCCACTGTAGCGACCCCTAACCGGGAAAAGCCGAAAGGAGAAGAAGAAAGATGTAAGGGCAGGGAGCGTAAACAGAAATGGACAATGAAAAGTAAAAATATTATCCACAAAAAACTGACTATTTTAATGGGAAAAAAAACATAAAAACTTAATTTATGTAACACAGCATGAGAGATGAGTAGACCACACTCGACAGCTAAAAGCAGCAAACAAGATCTGTGGGAATTTGGTAGGTGCATTGTGGGTAAGGGAGAAGCTTGAATGATTTGCTGGCTGTGAGCTTTAGCATCGGCTGAGTTGGATCCAAACCCCACTTGTTGAGGATAGAACGAAGACTGATAACATCAGGTCAAACAAATTCAATATGTGAGAGATGTATTTACACTATGAACTTGCAATCAATTCTCTCACGTAACAACAAACCGGACATCAAACAGGTTGTCAGCACACACCCACGTCACATCTCACACAAAACAGAGTCACAACACACAAAACCCTCATATGTGGAGGTACTCAACAAAAGTCTACTAAAAGATCAGAGGCCTCCCAAGCGCAACCACTTGCACACACTGCAAAGCAAATAGAATCCACTACATATAACACATACACACCAGTGTCTCAGCAAATAAGCCCGTAAGGCAAAACACCTCAAAACAAAATGTCCTGGTCATAGGTGACTCCACAGTGAGACATACAGATGTCTCCCTCAACAGGATCGACAAGGAGAAGGTCATGGTCAGCTGCCTGTCAGGTGCCAGGATCTGTCAAATCATGCATGCACTCAAGTCACTCAACAACAATTACTGTTATGACTCTGTCATAGCCCATGTTGGAGTGAATGACTTGAGATGTACCTCTCTGGACTATATGAAGAGACATAACTAAACTCTCAGATTATGTGCCCCAGGCGGGTATGTTCCTAGCCCTAAGCAGCACTTCAACCATGATGATGCCACAATATAGATAAAAAAATTATTGATTTCAACAATTGGTTTAGCTTCTGATGTCAATCTAGGGGGATCCAGTGTCTGTCAGCATGGGAAAACATGTCTGACTGACAAAGCAGTGTGCTCCGAGATGGCCTTCACCTGTCTCCTCTAGGCTTTCAGATACTGGCAAAGGTGCTTGCCTAAAAAGGCACTATAGGGAAGGCAATGTGAAAACAACAAAATTTCTGATGTAATAAAATCCACTCGAGACAAACAAGGTTGTGCTGCTTAATGCTAGGAGTCTAAACAGAAAACTGCAACTCCCTGGAAGCACTCCTCACCTTGGAAGATCCTGACATCTGTGCCGTCACTGAAACATGGTGCAAGGCCACAGACAGCATCCTGGCTGTGCAAGGCTACAATGCCTTCCACACATTCAGCCATGAAAACGAGTGTGAAAGAACCAAAGGTGGAGGTGTCTCCATCTTCATTAAAGCCAAACACACCTCAAGACTTGGCAAACTGTATGACTCTGTTGAGCTACTCCAGGTCCAACTAAAAATAGGTAAAGCACCCTGCCGCATTATTGCTAGCTACAGGTCTCCCACCATGACCAACAGAAGTACACCACCTGCTTTGACTTACTAGAGTCGCTCACTATACAGCCAAACACTTTGGTCATGGGAGATTTCAACTATTCTTCCACTGAATGGGTGACATACATGAGCACAAACACGTTTTCCCTGAGATTCCTTGACTTTGTCACTACAGATGCCCTGGAACAGCTAGTCTGCACCCCCACAAGGGGCTCAAATGTCCTAAACTTAGCACTCGCCAACACCGGGGGGAGGGTCACTGCAATACCCCTGTGTGTTACACCCCCTGGTAAAGTCAGACCATAAATCTGTCTTGCTTGAAGAAATGATTAGACCTGACACGCCCACAGGAGCAAAAAGCTTACTAAAAAAATGTCTCCAAAGCAAACTACAGCCTACTAGGCAATAGTATAAAAAGTTTCAAACCCCTGCTAACACAGCCAGCAATGACTCCTATGCAGAGGAGTGCACAAATGCCCTATATAACCACCTAAACAACTGTACAGACTTGAAGTACCTGACTGGATCAAAAGCAGCTCCTCCCGAAAAAACAGGCCACCCTGGTGGACCTCAAGTATAAATACGTTATATAACAAAAGGAAAAAATTAATGTCTAAGAACAAGAGGGAAGTTACACAGCAGAAGAATACCCTCCACAGAGCAACTCAGATATCTTGTAAAGTTAAAGTCCTCTAAAGCTAGTTACAAAGCTAAATTGGCATCCCCAGCTAAGGATAATCATAAGGCATTTTTTAGCTATGTCCAAAATCTAAAAGGCAATGCCAAACTTATAGTGAGTGGACAGTACCTTTTATACTGAACTTGAGGAAATTGCCAACCTACTAGCAGACAGATTTGGTGCAAACTTCACACCCGTCCCCACCAGCCATACCTCAAAACACACCTGACACCAGTCCTCTACCTAGCATCTCCAAAGAGCAGGTCACAGCCACGCTCTCCAAGGCTAAAAACATGGCCTCTATGGGACCAGATGACATACCAGGCTGCTTACTAAAGAATCTAAAAAAAAAAGACCTAGCGGAACCACTTCGCATTCTCTTTAACCTCAGTCTCCGTGGTGGCTTTGTTCCAGCAGAGTGAAGAAAAGTAATCCCTTTACACAAAGTGGGTTTACACAACAACCGACCCTGGGAACTAAAGACACATAAGCCTTACCAGCCTTATCTGCAAGGTTATGGAAAGAATCTTCATGGTCCTGAACGAGGACATAGGCGACCTTCAAACTCTTGACCTGACTCAGTTTGGCATCATAAAGGTAAGATCATGCTTACTGAACCTAGCTGATTTCTTCAAGAATGTCACCAAAGCCTTGGATGAAGGCAAAACAGTACATACTGCCTACCTTGACTTAGCCAAGACTTTTGACACAATCCCTTACTCAGGTATAACCAGCTGGTCCAAATGGAGAGATGATAAAAATCAGCAAAAGGAGAGTAGTACTGCTAAAAATGAATTCATCAAGTCTTGAGTGAGTACCTTCATAAGGTTGACTGTTTTTCACAAAATCTCACCAAGACAACATTGACATATAGGCTGTATTTTATACAGCACATAACATGGACAGAAGTAGGTTAAAAAATAAAAAAGATAGCTGGGTGCACAAGTCCCAGGATAAAAAAGTGCCCAAGTCTGGTAGGTGCATTGGTGCCAGGACTGGAAAAAAATGACAGAATCCTCAAGACAGAGAAATATTCTTACAATGGAGCTAGGCCAGACCCAGGGGAAGGATGCCTCCCTGTTGCAGAAGGAAGCAGCAATCCACAAAAACTGATAGGCCAAAAAAGAGCCATACAGACGACAGACTTGACTATTGAGAATAAGAAAAAATTATGTATTATTGTTATTATGCAAAAAGCCCAGAATTTCCAGACAAAAGATATATGAAAAGATTAAGAGAAAAATTACAGGAAAGAAAAATATTTCAAGAAAAACTGCCAGAAGCTTCAAATAAAAATTTGTGGTCATTAATACAACAGATCCATGAAAATCCCTACATAGACCAAGAAACCTTGTGGCATTTGGAAAAAGAAGTAACTGAGGAAGTGTGAAAATTAAAAAAAAAAAAAAAAAAAACAATTTAGAGACTTTTGAAGGGTATAAAAATATGGACATGGGAAAGGAAGAGAGATCTGATATGGTGCAATATTTATGCAAAGCAGAAAGCCAAATTAATCAACATAAAAAAAGGCAGCCCCAAAGATATCTGAAGAGAAATATAGGCAAAGGCATCCAGTTATGAAAAAATTCACAATAAAAAAAATAAGATCACAAAGACAGAATGTCGAACAGATTAGTCAAGTAGAAGTTAAAAAATAGAACAGATTAGTCAAGTAGAAGTTAAAAAATAGAAGCTGAAGTTATGGAATATTTGCAAAGTGAAGGATTCAGTGTAGAAAGACCAACACGTCATATCACAGTATGATGGAACAACTAGTGTCACAAAGTAGAGAGAAACGGGAGCAGGAGACATCTGGAGAAATATGGACACGGGAAAGAGATTTAATATGGTGCACTATTTATGCAAAGGAGAAAGCAAAACTAATCAATGCAAAAGTGCAACACCAAAGATATTTGAAGAGAAATACAGGCAAAGACATCCGGACATGGAAAATTTTACAATATAAAAAAATAAGAAAAGTAGAAAACAGGATTAGTAATGGAGAAGTTAAAGAAATAGAAACTGAGGTTATGGATTACCCGCAAATTGAAGTATTTAGTTTAGATAATTTAACTCTAATAACAATACAACAGGATACAGCAATGGGGACCCAAATTAAGGAGAAACCAGTGCAGCAGAAAGTATCTAAGTTGGCAAATGAAGATACTTTGGAGCCTAGCACAGGAATCCAGTACAAAGGTTCAGTTGGAGTTATGCAGCAAGGGGAAGAACAGGAAACCATGGCAACTCTGATACAGTCAATGTCATGATGTGATAGGTCAGTGAGTTTCCATGTGAAACCGCAACAGATGACACAGGGTGGAACTGAAGAGAACGCGGCACAGAACAAGCTCTGCAACTTTCTATACAGAACGCCTGCAGGAAATAGGTTCATAGGTAGGTACTAGGCTATCTGCCCAAGGGCATTTATAAGCCTAGCCAGAGTGTGTCAGCTTTCGCCGCCCCATTGATGAATTAACTGATCCTCTGTCAAGCAGAGCCAATGAAGTGATCCCAGGGGTGTATTTTGTTGCCTATCCACTTGTCAAGGTTTCTCTTGAAGAGTGTTAGTGAGGGGCTCTGCCTGATGTAATTTGGAATTTTGTTCCAAAGCATGGGGAGTCTCTGTGACAGGAATCCATCCCTCCAGCATGTTCTATTTATTGTTGTGGCGAGGTTTACCTCACTAGAGCGCGTGGCTCGCAACGACTTGGATTTCTTTAGGTGGAGCATGTCCATCAATTCTGAGTTGGACATAGCTTCGTACGTCAGGCAGAGATCACCTCTGAGTAAGCAATATGCCACTGAGTATAGCCGGAGTTTTTTCAGTCGGGCTGCATAGGACATATGTGTGAGACAAGTAATCCTCTTGGTGAGGTACGTTTGTGGACTTTCCAGCTGATGGAAGTGCCTTGGGCATTGTACTCTATGATGGGTCTAATGAGTGACGAGTAGAGGGGCACTATAACCTCTGTTTCAAGATGCAACCCTTTAGTAATTAGATGGGCCACATAGAAGGATTTCCTAACTACTTTGGCAATATGATTGTCAAAGGAGAGATTACTATCTACCTGGGTCCCCAGATCTCTTATTACCTCTTCTGCATTAAGGGGGCTGCCACCTATGTAGTAATTCATGGGTGTTTTTTTCCCAAATGGGATGACTATGTATTTTTTTAGCATTTAGCTTGAGGCCATGACTTTGACACCAGGTGTCCGTCTCAGTAAGGTGCTTTTGGAGGATGTCCATGTCAGCCAGAGAGTCAATTATGGCTCCCTGTTTGCAGTCATCAGCGAACTTGGTTAGCCATAGTCCTCCTGTGTTTGCCTGTACTTCTGAAAGGTATATGCCGAACAGTAGGGGTCCGAGGACCGAGCCTTGTGGGACACCACTTGCGACTGGTTTAGAGTCGGACCTGGAACCCGCTATTCTTACCATGTTGAGTTCTTTCTGTAAGCCAGTTGGCAACTCATCTCATGACGTAGGGGTTTATGTTCAGGCTGGTGAGTTTTTCTGTAATACTAGAGTGGGGAATGGTGTCGAAAGCCTTGGTGAGGTCAAGGTAGGCTGTGTGAACCACCTTTCCCTCGTCTATGGCCTTGGTGACTGTCTCGAAGAAGTCAACCAGGTTTAGTAGGCATGATGTGCCCTTAACGCCGAACTGGGTCGGGGTCAATTGTTTGGAGGTTCCCAATGTCTTTGTTAATGAGTTCCATGATGATGCACTCCATAGCCTTGCAGACCAGGGTCAGCTGTGGCCCTTACTTTGTGGAGAGGAATAATCGTTGCTGTGTGCCATTCTATGGGCATGTAGCCTGTAGAGAGACTGAGGTTGAACAGCGTGTTTAGGTGGGGGGTTAGTTCGTGCTGTAGTTCATGCAAGACGGAGCCTGGGTCACCATCTGGTCCCATTGATGCTGTGTTTTTGGCTTTTGAAAGGGCTGTTTTCACCTGTGTGTCTGTGATTTTTGGGACACTACACTTTTCCGGTATTGTTGTGGGCCCTTTTGGAGGTGAGAGGGGGGGTGAAGGTTTGCACTGATTCTATCTGCCAGGATGTTGGCAATATCAGTAGGTTCTGTATATTTTGTGCTATTCTGCACTAGTCCAGTGCATATCTGCGAGTTGCCACTTAGATTCTTAAAATAGCTAAAGGCGGCTTTGTGGTTATCTTTTGAATCCTTGGCTATTTTTCTTTCGAAGTTAGCCTTGGATGATTTCATGAGGGACCCTCAGTTTCTTACTGATTACTGATTCAGGGATGTCTTTCCTTCTTGGGATTTGCTTTTCTTCTGAACTAGTTTCCTCCTCCTGTTGTATAGCCTGTTTATTGCAGGGGTCCACCAAACTGGTTTCCTTCTCTTAGAGGAGTGAGTCTTGGTTTTGCTAGGGATGGCATGATCCATGGATCCTTGCAGGTGCTCACAAAGTGCATTTGTAAAGGTTTCTGCATCTTGGACAGCTTTATCCTTTAGCATGGGGGCTGTGAAACCTACCACCTCTGTCTTAAGTAAGGTGACGTTTGCTTTGGAAAAGTTTTTTACTGTGGTTTCCTTAGTTGGGGGTGGTGGTGGGGTGTGGACATCGAGTGATTAGTTTATGGTCTGATAACCAGTGAAGGGATGACCTCCGGTGTGGAACACCTGTCACCCATGCTGGTGATGACCAGGTCCAATATGTTTTCACCTCTGGTAGGGAAGTTTACCAGCTGATCCAGGGCGTTTGAGTTGATGAATTCCAGGAAACGCTGGGCCTGGGAATTTGTACTAGAGTAGTTTTCCCAGTGAATGGTAGGGTAATTGAAATTGCCCAATATCCGGGTGTTTGGTAGGGCCTTCATGTTTTTCAGTGTCTCCAGAAAGGTGGAGTGGTGGTCCTGGGTCATGAAGAGTAATCTGTAACAGGCCACAATTTGCATGGCAGATTTGCCCAATGTCAGTTGCACATGGATGATCTCAGAGTTGTCATGCTGCGTCACTAACCTGGAGGTGTAGGTATCCTTGATGAATATGGATACACCCCCTCCTTTTGTGTTTCGGTCCATGTTCTGTGGCCGAAACGTGTGGTATGAGTTCTAGCCCGGTAGTGCTGGGGTGCTCTCTGGAGTCTTGAACCAGGTTTCAGTTACTGCACAGATGTCGACGTTCTCCATAATGAGGAGTGCTTCAAGCACGTTCATTTTGAGATAACTCCTGGCATTGAGTAGCATAACCCTCAGTTTTTTGTTAATTGTGCTGTTTACACAGGTGGCTTTGACTTTTGAGCCTTGCCTAGAAAAAGCACTATGGGGCAGCAAGAGCCTTGGCCAGTATACAAAAGCCTAGGGGTGACAGGTGCAAGCTGTCTCTTGCGAAGCAACACGGCTTGTCGAGCATGTCGTCCCAGGCTGACAGACACTGGATTCCCTTTGAATGACACCAGAAGCTTAGCCAATTGTTGAAATTGATCATTTTTTCTTTATACTGAGGTATCATTCTTGGTGAGGGCAGGATGCTACTCAGGGTCAGGGTCATACCAGCCTGGGCTACATGATCAGAGAGCTCTTCCATATCTCTTTTCATGTAGTCCAGGGTGGTACGTCTCAAGTCATTCACACCAACATGAACAATGACAGAGTCATATTTGTACTTGTTCTGGAGTGACCTGAGTGCTTGTGTTATGTGGCGGATTCTGGCTCCCGACAAGCAGCTAACAGTAACCTTCTGCTTTGTCCAGCAGAGTGAGTGGGACGAGAATCACCTATTACTAGTGTGTTAGGTATGTTATTTCGCCTTAAGGGCTGTGATTGCGCAGCACACTGATTTTATGTTTTATGTGTTGTCTGGTTTTTGACGGGAAGTGTAGGTTGTTTGGGTGCCTGCTTTGGAGGTCTCTTGATGCTTTTGCAGGTTTTTATTTAGAGCCTCCGAGTAGGATTTTGTGTATTTATGTGTATTTTTTGCCAGTGCTGTTTTAGTAGGTCTGTGTGCGGCTGGAGTTGTGGTGCAAGTGTTAACCTTCTCCTCTTGACTGTCTGGTCCAGTCTTGGGTTGAGACAGCTTAGCTTCCAGTTTGGCTGTATAATTGCATCTCTCGCATATGTTAGTGTTTTGTGGGTTGTCTGTGTACATGAGGCAGTTGTAGCATTGCCTCAGGATACCCAGATTCACCAGCTGGACTGGAGAGTGCACCTGAAGTTGCCCTTTGGTCATGCCTGAATAGCAGTGTGAGCTGCTTAGTCGCTTGGTTGGTGAGGGGTGAATAAAGAGCCTTGCCCTGCTGGGCAATCAGTGTCAGGGTATATTAGTGCTTGCTATTAGGTCTGAGCAAGTGCTGGGCTGTAAGATGCTTTTTGAGTGCTTAGGTTGAGAGTTAGACTAGTTTCAAGGAAAAAACTGAAGAGGAGACTTAGTGGAGCTGGGAATAATTTAACCGTAGCTAACCGGCACTGCCCAGTGCGCAAAACCATGCAAACGCGGTTTTTATAGTAGGGAAATGAAAGTGATAGAAATTAGTCCAAAATGGCCAATAAACTACTAACTTCAGGGCTGGAACCACTCCTCCAGGGACACATAGGTTGCTCAAAGCTTCCCTCTCTCACAGGTGAACAGAGAAACTTCCTTCTATCCAAGTAAGGTATGGGCCAACTCAGAAACTAGTATCACAGCCCTGAATTCAGCACTAGTCTGAAAACTGGACTTTTTTTTGTTTTTTATTTTTTTGTTTTTTTGAAAAAGATAAGGCAAAAACAGTAAAAAAAAAAAAATACACTTAAAACAGCTTTAAATGACTACAAAAGATCAGAAAAGGCTATCGCACTTTAGTGTGTAGCCTACAACAGTTAAATTATTTAAACAAAAAACAACTTTTTAAAAGTGCAGGCAGTCAAATAAGTACAATATGTGAAAAAACAAGGTTTTAAATCACAATAAATGCTGCAAAATCTGCGTTTAAGCGGAAAACAGTTAAGTACAGCAAGAAAGTACAGAAAACAGATACTTAACCCCTCCAAAGTCTCTCTCCTAAGCTAGAAGGCTTGTATCAGTTTAAGGCTTTCTAGTGCTACCCAGTAGGTTAGTTACAGGAAAGATGAGAAACAAGCGCAGATGTGGTCTTTTAAACCAGAAAGTTGAAAGAGACAGACAAACTGTCCAAATGGTCAATAAACTACAATTTCTGGGCCAAGAACCTCTCCTCTCATGGTAGACAGGCTACCTAGTGCTTACCGCTCCCACTGATAAGCTAAAAGGCTTTCCTACAACACAGAAAGGCTTGGGGGGCTCAGAAGCTTACAAAGAGCCCTGGATACAGCAAATCTGTACCTGGACTAGACTAGTCACAGGAAAGGCGGGGAACAAGTACAAATGTAGGCTTTTAAGCCAGCAAGTTGAAAGAGATAGAAAACTGCCCAAACAGCCAAATAAACTACAATTTCTGGGCTAAAACTCACTCTTCCCGTGGAAGATAGGCTACCTAGTGCTTATCACTCCCACTGATAAGCTAGAAGGCTTTCCTCCAACACAGAAAGGCTTGGGGGCTCAGAAGCTTACTAACAATCCTGGATACAGCAACTCTGTAACCGGACTAGGCTAGTTACAGGAAAGGCGGGAAACAGGCACAAGTGTGGCTTTCAAACCAGAAAGTTGAAACAGATGGAAAGAAATTGCTCAAACAGCCAATAGCTACAATTTCTCTGGGCTAGGAACCACCCCTCTTGTGGTAGATAGGCTACCTGATGCTTACCACTCCCACTGATAAGCTAGAAGGGTTCCCTACAACACGGAAAGGCTTGAGAGGGAGGCTCAAAGCAAACAGTCCTGGATACAGCAAATCTGTCTGGATTACAACTAGTATAGGAAGAGCAGGAGGAAAAAAGCATAAGCGCTTTTTTTAACCAGTAAGAGAAGAGGAAAAAAAGAAGCAGTAAAGCTTCAAAAATGGCCAACAAACTATAATTTCACTGCCAGAAACCACCAGATACCTAATGCCAGTTGCTTTCCATTTCACCGAGGCACCCCACTGATAAGCTTCACAGAAGAAAATAGTGGGGGCTTGGGGCTAAAACAGTCCTGTTAAAAGTTGCTTAAAATGTACATGAATTGTAGACCTGAGTTACATAAAGGAATACAAAGCATATAAAAGAAAGGGCACAAAGAGAGAAAGTAAGAAGAGAAAAAAAAACTGCCCAAACCAAAACAAAAAACAACCCCCCTTTGTACCTACCATAAATGTAGATGAGATAAGATGCTTTAAGCTGTAGAGATCATTGATGGACATAAGAGGCTCCCAGGTCTCAGAAAGAGAATTGGGGGCTCTAGGTCAGTGAGTCCTTGATACAAACAAGTCTGTATCTGGACTTGACTTGACACAAGAATAAAAGCTTCATGGATAGAAAATTTTTAAGTTCAGATAAGCTTGCCAAAGAAAAGTGTAAATGAAGAGAAGGAACAACAAAGAAATGAATTAAGAATATATAAATATATATGTAAGAGAACAATCTGATAAGCACCAAGATGCAGTTGATAGAGAGAGAAGTAGATAGAAAGAATGAAAATAAAATTGTAAAGGTCGAAGTTTCCGACAAACCTTTAAAAGTGGGGGAACAGTAAGGGCCAGAATATATAAGAACTGTACCCAACGCATCGAAAATAAGTCTTTCTTGCCCCAGATGTCAGGGTGCCCCATCATCAGAAATGTACATAAAGTGTAATACCAAATGAAAGTACAGTTAAAGCTACACACAGGCAATATAACTAAGTTCAGAAGCTCTGGGTGACAGCCCTGCCGATCAGCACCTAAAAAGCCCTAGGTCGTTTTTGGTTAGGTGTCGCTTTTCTCTTGTGGGAAGGAGGCCAGCAGATATATAAGTGGCATGTAGTTCGCCATATTCTTAACATCTTCCTTGCCCCAAATGTGGTATATGAAGTACCATGTATATATAATAATATATATATATATGTATACATAGAAGAACACAATATCCATCATAAAATCAGTGCCAGGCAAGAAAACACAAATAAATTGTCCCTGATAAGGAAAATCAACTTGGGAGTTTGGAGCTTAGGACCATGCCTAGTGTTAGTGGGTAGTGAAGGAGCAGGTTCTGTGGCCATAGGTAGTGGCCACCAGAACATTCTTGGCTGAATGTAAAAACTAATTGGCCTTAGTTTGAGCTGAGGGAGTTCCCTGCAGAGGTGGCGTGAAAGTTTAAAGCTACCCTGGACACTGGGAACAAGCAAGGTGGCGGTGGGTTGAATGCAGAAGTACAGAGGCAACTATGGCTGCTGAAAATTTTTGTCTTGGTCAAAGGCTTCCCTTAGTGTTTGTACAGGTAATGTACACAAAAAAGTTGTCTGATTCTGGAAATGTTTTGGGTGTGGTCTCAAATAATAAAGGGAGGAAGCCTGTGCTGTGGCTAAAGTGGGTAGCAATCGTTTGCTTTGGCCAGATTTCCCTTGGAATGAAGGTAAGAACATGGCTTTGGTTTTGGCTTCCCCTGGACACCTGTCCTGATGGAAGATGAGGAAGGGTTGCACCGCCATGAGGGCCTGTAGTTCCGAAACCCTACGAGCTGAAGTGATGGCCAGAAGGAAGGCTGTTTTCCAGGGCAAATATTGCAAATCTGTCGATGCAGCTGGTTCAAAAGGAGGCAATGTTAATTTTTCTAGAATGTAATTAAGATCCCAGGCTGGTATTGGTTGTTTCCTTGGTGGTCTTATATTCTTAGCCCCTCTGAGGAACTGTCGTAAGAGTGGGTGAGAAAATAAAGGTGGATCAGAGTTGAATTCTGCAGAAATGGCTGAGGCATGGATTTTTATGGAGGAAAATGAAAGTCCACTGTTCAGTAGCTCAGCTAGATACTGTAATATCTGAGGCAAATTCAGCTTTCTAGGGTCCTGGCCTTTTTTCTCATTCCAAGAGCAGAACCGTTTCCATTTTGCGGTGTAAGCCTTTCTAGTAGTTGGCCTTCTGGCCTCCAAAATGACATCCTGCACCTCCTTGGAGAGTAGGGTCT
Source organism: Protopterus annectens (assembly GCF_019279795.1). Taxonomy (NCBI): domain Eukaryota; kingdom Metazoa; phylum Chordata; order Ceratodontiformes; family Protopteridae; genus Protopterus; species Protopterus annectens. The sequence continues at coordinate 1,972,042,169 of NC_056729.1, read as the reverse complement.
GTTGTGGTGTTAAGGAATTTTCCATGCAGCAAGATTGAGTGTTTTCAGCTGACCGTGAAGAGTTTTGTAGCTGTGCTGAGTCAGCAGAAGAGGCATTAGAGGTAGGGACCAGGGAGGAGTATGTGTTAGACTCCTCAGGAGCGGATACCAGTGTTGCCTTGGCCAATCTGGAGCAATCAGTATCATCTTTGGTCTGTCTGCTCTTGCTTTCAAGAGCACCTTGGGCAGAAGAGGCAGAGGTGGGAAAGCGTAAACTGTCCATGCTGTCCAACTGAATGAAAGGGCGTCCACTCTCCAAGCCTTTGGATGAAAGGTCCTTGAACAAAACTTTTCCAATTGATGATTCCTGTGGGAGGCAAAAAGATCTATGTCTGGCCTCCTCCACTCTTGTATTATCTCTGTAAACACCTGAGGATGCAACTTCCATTCGTGTGGATCTGTCATATTTCTGCTTAGATTGCCTGCCAGCGTGTTTTCCAATCCTGGCATGTACTGTGCTTGAAGTTCGATTTGCCATTCCAGAGCCAAGTTCCAAAGAGTTATGGCTAGTCTGCACAAGGGGTATGAATGTGTTCCTCCTTGTTTGTTTATGTACCACATTACTGTGGTGTTGTCTGTTCTCATCAGTAATTGTCCTGGATGCAGGAGGTCCTTGAAAGCTGTAATTGCATTTATTACTGCTAGCATTTCTTTTTGATTGATGTGAAGGTGCTTTTCCTTTTGGGACCATTTGCCCTGAATGCAATTGTCTGTCATGTGCGCCCCCCAGGCGTAATCTGAGGCGTCTGTTGTGATGACTTGGTTTGCTTGAGGCTTGCAGAATGGGAGGCCTGTGTTTGCTTGACATGCTTGGGCCCACCATAGAAATTCCTTTTGCAAACATGGGATTATTGGTATTATTGTTTCCAAACTGTGACTGTGTTGAGACCATAGGTTTTTTAGGTACCATTGAAGTTTCCTCATATGCAGCTTTGCACATGGGATTAAAAGAATGCAAGATGCCATGAAGCCCAGAGCCTGCAGGATTTTCCTTGCAGTAAGCCTGGTACATTTTGCTAGTATTTTGAAGTACTGAGTTAGCTGCCCCTGTTTTTCTGGCGTTAGATAGGCCATCTGGGTGTTTGTGTCCAAGTTAGCACCCAGGAAAGTTATTTTCTGAGATGGTGTTAGCCTGGATTTCTCTTTGTTGATTGTATATCCCAGAGAATGCAGTGACCGTGTTACATAAGCCAGATGTTCCAGAAGTATGTGCTTGCTGTCCGCTTGGATCAGGCAGTCGTCCAAATAAGGGTAAATTTGTATCCCTTGAAGTCTGCAGTAGGCAATCACTGATGCCAGGCACTTTGTGAATACTCTGGGCACAGTAGATAAGCCAAAGGGCAATGCAGAGAATTGATAGTGGATTGAACCTGCAAGAAATCTGAGGTATCTTCTGCAACTTTGTCTGATTGGGACATGCAGGTATGCCTCCTTGAGGTCCAATGTTACCAGCCAAAACTCCTTGCCCAGCATGGGAAGAAGCTGCTGTAATGTGAGCATCTTGAATTTTGGTGCAGTAAAATGTGTTTAGGATGGATAAGTCCAAAATGGGTCTCCAGTCGGTTCCTTTCCTTGGTACCAGAAAAAGTCTTGAATAAAAACCTTGACCTTGTTCGTGAGTAGTTACCTCTTGTATAGCCCTCATGCTTATGAGCTTTGAAATTTGTAGTCGTGCCTCTGCCCTTTGATTGTGTGGCAGGTTTGGCATGCCTCCCATTTTTGGAAGAGAGTGTGGAATTGAAATTTGTAGCCTCTGTTTATAACGTCCAGGATCCATTTGTCTGTTGTGACAATATGCCAATTTCTTGCAAATAATGCTAGCTTTCCTCCCAAAGGTGCTGCCAGCTGAGACCTGCTTGGCATGGAAATGAGGGAGTCATTGGGTTTGTTTCCTGTATTGTTGTGCACTGTCTTCACCACCTCTTGGTGCTGGAGTTTGCCATTGTCGGCCTCTACATGATCCTTGTGATTGCCCTCTGCCCCTTGTGCGTCTGTATCTACCTCTTTGGGGCTTGTCAGTGGCTGGAAAGGACCAGTTTTTTGAAGGCCAATTTCTGCTAAAACGTGGTGGTTGGAACTGTAAAAAAAGCTTTGACAGTTTGCATAAATTTGGCTTTTTCTTCCATTTTCCGTAATATTTCCTCAGCATTAGTACCAAACAGCACATCCTTTTGTAAAGGAGCATCTAGAAGTTTAGCTTTCACATGATCAGGCAAGCTTTGTTCCCTAAGCCAGGCATGTCTACGAATGACTGATCCTGTAGCAGCCGCTCTACTTGAGGCCTCTAGGGCATCATAGCCACATTGTAAGGTGTGTTTACCCACTTGCTCTGCACTATGCATCATATCCTGTAACTCCTTTAAATCTGGTTGTTCAGGTTGAGACATTTTATTCCTTAATTGTGATAACAGGAACTGTTGATATTTAAGCATATGAAACTGACAATTTAAGGCCCTCATGGCAAGGGTGGCGAGGTATAAACCTTTTTTCCCCACCTTTCTAAAGATCTTGACTCTCTTTCGGCAGGAAGTGGATTTTTGGCAGTAGAGGCCTTCAATCCCTTGGGGCCTTGAGAAATGGTTTCAGGGTCAGCATTATGGCTTTTAGAGAAATTGGTGAGAGTTAGGAACTCTGTAGTACCTATCAGGTTTGACTGGTGCAGGAGGCAGGGAATCCGGGTTAAGGCAAGCCTCCGAATAAACATCATCAAGTATGTCCAAAACAGGAGGTATCGTCAGAGGCCTGTGTTGAGGTAACAAAAGAAATTCCCTAAGTCTTTTCTTGGAATCAGAAAAGTCTTGGCCTTCCCAATGGAAGTGTTCCCTTAAAGTGTGCAAGGTTTCCCCAAAGGAAAAATCCTCAGGAGGAGATACAGAAGGAATGGACTGCTCTGCATCCGAATCTTCAAAAGGGGAGTAAGAGTGTTCCTCTACATCAGAATGTTCTGATAAAATGGAGCCCTGATCAGAAGAGGGAGAATCTTCCTCCACTCTGGGTCTCTTGTCTGGAGGGGGTTGAAAACCCCTGATAAGAGTAATCAAATCCTCAGCCATTTTAAGCATCTGTTTTTTAGGCATGGGGCCTGGAGAAGGGCCCTGTGCAACAGGCCTCTTGGGATGCCTGGCTGCTTTGGATTTAGTAAAGGCCTTAATAGAAAAAGAAGATGAGGGTCTAAAGACACCATGGGTGGCAGTGGACCTGTCCACATTAGGGGGCTCAACATTAGCAATAGCTTCGGTTGTAGTCTGAGAAAGGGCCGAGGTACCTGCGGTCTCGGGTACAGAGGACACCGCCAAGGGAGTGTCGTCAGTAGTCAGGGACTGCAAAGGCGTCTCGCTGAGAACCGGACCACGTGTAGCCAGTTTTGGCGTGGTGTCGGTGGGGACCGCGGACCTCGAGTGTCGGTCCTTGTCCTTGCGTTTTTTGGACAAAACGGTAGTCGGAGTCTCCGACGACATTTTATAATCAAAGGCTTTACCAAAAAAGTGTTGGGCGAACTCTGCCCGGCGGCTTAATAGTGCGTTATTGAAAGTAGCGCCAGCGACAGCCCGAGACGTCGTGGTCTGGGCCTAAACAAGGTATGCAGAGGGAATGGAAATCCTTATGCGGTATTTGCTTCCCACAAGAAATACAATTATTAACTTTTTCTGACATCGGTCTGAGGCAAGAAAAGTTTCCCCAACGGGGTACTTAGCTTTAATGAAGACTTCGGTTTCCAATTTTTCGTAATTCAGGAGCTGGCCGACCGGCACTTGCGAACTGCTTCTGCTTCGGGCACCGCGTGGCAAAAAAGACTGAAGAACATGGCGTTGGCTGTGTCTTATATACTCTGGCCTCACTGACGTCAAGAGAAAGCGACACCAACCGACGCCGGACCTAGACTTTGGAATTCGGCCGACCGAGGACCCGCCTGACGGCAGAGAACCCATCTGTGATTACTGCAGCTGTATGCACGATGAACATCAAAGAGTAGTAAGGGAAAGGACGGGAAGAAATAGAATGCCTCATGGAAGTATCGAATAGAGAAAACTATAAAGCAATTAAGACAAGAAGTGTCACTGTCACAAGAGTATAGAAGAGGGAACAAATCAACAAAAATACTCAAAGACAGACGTGATAAACGCAATGTGAAGTATTATAACAGGCAGGATTTATCATGTATTATCGCAAATAATAAATTAAAAATATCAGCCAGGCAGAAAAAGTTAGAAGATACATAAATAAATATAAAGGAAAGTACAAAATAAGCAAATTATTGGTGACCCAAAATGTTTTATAGAGAATTGGGAAACAAGGTAAAAAGAAATGAAATACCACCAAAAAAGCAGAAACCAATACATTTTACAGAAATATTTATTAAGATCCTGTGGAACATAAAGATGCTAAATGGATAGAAGAAGTAAAAGAAAGAATAAACTTAAATGTACAGGATATGAAATGGGATGAAATTATGGCCAGAGACTGAAACAAAGTTAAGAAAAGCCTCTAACTACAAAACCCCAGGCCCAGATGCAGTACCTAGCTTCTTGCTAAAAGTATTAACATCTTTGCACGAAGATTTTGTCACGAGTAAGAACTATTTATATGTGCACCCCGAACAGACAACAGCCTAACTAACAGGAAAAACAATGCTCTTACTTAAGAGTGAACCTGCAAGCTACGCTAAAATCTATAGACCAATAACTTGCCTTCTGACGGCATATAAACTATACAATGGAACTGATGCCGACAGAGTTTGTAATCATTTATATGAAAACTCAATTATGGCAATAGAACAAAAAGGTAATAAAAGAAAGTCGTACGGAACAAAGGATCATGAGTTGTTAAATAAAGTCATAGTCGAGAACTGCAAAAAAGGGAAGAATCTCTACATATGGCATGGATAGACTACGAAAACGCATCTGACAGTATCCCACACTCATGGACAAAAGAGTGCTTAAAAATGTAGAAGATACAACCTACACTGATAAACTACATCACAGCAACCATGAAACAGTGGCAAACCACTTTGCAGTTAAACAATGATAAAGAACAAATTATTATTCCAGGGATAAAAATCCAAAGGGGTATATTCCAGGGTGACTGTCACTGCTGCTCTTTTTCCCTGCCCTAAACCCATTAACCGCCTGCTTAACAGATTAGGTCATGGCTATAATTTGGCTCCCAGAAAGCAAAATACTGGAAAGACTTCCCTTTGTTGAAGATTTAAAACTGTACAGCTCATCAGATGAGGAACTGAAAAGCACAACTGCAAGTAGTCAAAATTTTTTCAGATGATATAAGAACGGCATCTGGTTTTGAGAAGTGTACAAAAACAAAGCAGGAAAGTTGCAGCACCAAGACAACATCAGTTTGGGGCAAGAATGTGATATAAAAGAACTTGAGCAAGAAAGAGTGCATAAACATTTGGGAACTGATGAAGAATCAACAATAAAACATGAACAAATGCCAATAAAACATGAACAAATGCCAATAAAACTCAGTAAGGAATATTTTAGAAGACTTAATCCTGAAACCAACATTGACATCTAGAAACAAAGTTCAAGCTGTAAATCAGTTTGGTTTTCCTGTCCTAACTTACAGTTTTGAAGAGACTGACTCGCCCCAAAAGGTATTGGACAGATTAGACAGGAAAACAAGAAGGATGCTTCGTGCTCAAATGATTTATAAAAAACTCAGTACATACCAAGATTATATATTCCTTGTTCTGAAGGAAGTATGGGCCTCCTTGAATCTGATTACCTGTACAGATCTGCAATCGTGGGACTGCATACATATCTGATGACCTCACAAGACCCAAACATAGTGAAAGTTTTAAAACAGGAGGAGAATAAATCTCAGATGACTTCCCTGGTTAGTCTAGCAGAAGCATACTGGCATCAAGTGGGAATGGAAATAAAATCAGAAGTAGATAAATATCAGACAGCAACTGAATGTGCCAAAAAACAAAAGAAAGAATACAAGGTGAAAGTTCAGATGAGAAGGCAAGAAATGTGGAAAATGCATAAATATAGTTGCAAGTATAGAAAACTCCTGGAACAACCTCATGTTGATTAGGATCGAATGCAGGAATGGTTAAAGAGAGGCAAATTCAAACCGAAGGATGAAAGGTTAATATTGGCAGCCCAAGATTGTGGACTACGTAACACATTGGTTTACAAAGTCCATTGAACATGTGGGAGAAACAGACAAATGAAGGCTTTGTAAAACAGAAATAGAAACAGTTGCACACCTTGTTGCTGGTTGTGACATACTGATGGCAGAAGGACTGTATACCAAAAGGTATAATAATGTGGTAAGACTGTTGCATTGAGGACTGTGCAGGGGGGGGTTGGGAAGTTGGCATAAATAATGGTTGGTGTGTTCCTTGCAAGCAGAGGTGCAGGGGTTTGATCTCACATGGGGGGTAGTGGCTAGGCTTAAAATGGCCCACAAGGGCAGTTAGCTTAGTACTAACCTATGAACCTATGAACCTATGAACCTAAAGTAGCTGAAAAACACTGGAAACATAATCCACAAAGCATCATAGAAAAATTATGAAGTCTACATCACATAGGATCACCCATTACCAACAATTCAAAAGACAGATGCAAGAAAACCAGCTATAATGTTCCATGAAAAGAAGACAAAAGTAGCATTGATCATTGAAATTGCTGCACCCCGTGCCTAGTGTCATACGTACAGACAACAAATTCATAAAATATCAGGATTTGCAGGCAGAAACGAGAGCAATGTGGAAGAACGATACCCAGACAGTTCCAACAGTAGTAGGCGCAATGGGTGCTATAAAAATAATTTACATCCGTATTTAGATATGTTACCGATGCATGTTAACTCCGTACGAATTACAGGAGGAGTCATTACTGGGCACATTGGCTGACATCAAAGACTGAAACAATACTAATTTCATTAACTTTAATCATACTTTGACTTAGGAATCGAGTCCACTCCTATCATTAGAAACCCAAAAGTTTTGGAGAAATTAAAAAATGCAACTGAAGATCAACACATAACATCACTAGATGAGTATCAGACAGAATGCATACTACCAAAGTTGGGGATTCCACCTCTACCAGTAGATTAGTTACCATTGGTGTACCACAAGTATCTGTGCTGGGCCTTCTGCTGTTTGGGATCAATTTCTCTGAAGTCCAGGCGAAAGTAGATGGCCTGTGGCTTATCAAGTTCACTGGTGATTGCAAACTGGGTGCAATCATTGTGTCCTCAAATGATGTTAACATATTACAAAAGGGGCTAACAGACAAATTGATGCCAAAGCCACGGACTAAATGCAAAAAAAAAGTGCATTATTATCCGCTTTGGCAAAGAGAAAGTCCCTGCAAATTACAATACTGACACAGCACCCCCCCAAGCTCAAACCCAGTGGTGCAAGATTTGGGAACACAGGTTGACAGTAATCTAAACTTTGATCATGTGTCCACAGTGGGAAGGAAAGTCTTCTATGTTGTACATCTCATAAGCAAGAGTATCTTATCAAACACAAATGATGTTATAACTCCTCTGTATTCGACCCACATCAGACCATTAATAGACCAGTCACCTCCAGCAGCTGGAGAGATCACAAAGGTTTCTCACCAAGATTCAGGGCCTCCAAAACAAGACCTACATTGGAAAGAGTGAAAGTCCTGTCACTGTACTCTGTATCCTACAGGCTGCTGAGAGGTGGCTCGTGCCTGGCCTACAGAACAGTCTCTGACCCTCCCCTAATGGACATGATGCACAACTGCAAATCAAATAGGTCAACAGTCACTCATTCCAGGGATCTCAACCTAGCCTGTGACATTAACAGAACATTCTGGAGAGACAGATACATCTCCCAGAGATTGCCACTCCTCTGGAATAAACTCCCAATTCTTGTGAAGTAGAGCTCCTCAATAACCCTATTAAAGCACAACCTAGACAACTGGATGGTAGGCCGTAAATTCACCCCAGGGGTGGCACTTACGTCCCTCATGGACAGGGCAGTTGGTGCGGATCATAGACTCACTCTGCAAATAACGACCATCTAACCACGCTCAATTAGGAAACATGGGTATAACATGGCTAGGCTTGTAAAGGCCTTACGGCCAATAGCCTAGTAACCTCCTATGAACCCTATGGTTTGTAAGGTACAGTAGAATGGTGTTATGTAGATACAGGGATACTGAGTTATAAGACATGCGAGTAGTTTGTAAAGTACAGTGAATGGCAGTTAGTAGACACAGAAGTATTGAGTTGAAAGACAGAGGAGCACAGTGAAGCAAAATGGATAAGATGTGCGATAAGAAGGTGTAACTGGGGGAGTGAAACAGTATGGCAAGGGTGGCTAGAGAGGGTTCATAGGTAAACATTGGGTGAAGATACATTAAGAAAGTACAGTTGTGTAAGCACTTATAACAGTAGCTGTCCTACTGATCAGTGCTGTAGTATTCATCACACATGGGTTTTCATCACTGACATCTGGCCAGAGTACCAAAGCTTTAACCTTCCCAAGGGTGTAAATCTGACTTATGACTTCAGTTCATGTGTTTGCTGGATGATAAAGGGTGTACATACAAGTGAGATCCTCAGACAATCTCCAAGACAGTGGCCTGACAACTGAGAGAGGTAACTGGTCAGCTAGGAGGGGCATAGCTAGAACAAGTTGGAAAATTACCCAAGAAAGCAAATATGCATATGTGTGATCTAAAAGCAAGCGAGAAGAGAGGAGGAGGAGGGGGGAAGGAATACTGCAATAGTGATCAGCAGGACATCTACTGTAATGGTAAGTTCTCACATAATTATACTATATTCTAAATGAAATCACTGCTGAAGTATTAATCACAGATGGGTGATTCCCAGAGCTGGAGAGGACAGTGGTGTGTGGCTGGCTAGAGTGAAAAAACTGTACAGAAGGCCAGAGTGCACTGATGTGGCAAAAATCATCCTAGACCTGGAGAAGGCATCAATCTTGTAGCGCTTGGTGAAGGAGTGCACAGAGGACCAAGCTTTCACTTCCAAGATGGACCTGGCATCAACCCCTTTGTTGAAAGCACCAAAAGAGGAAACACCTGAGTGGAATGTGCTTTAAGGCGGGAGGGCAGTTGCAAGAAGCAGAAAGAGAGAGCCTTGGATATCCAGGATGCAACTGATTGTTTTGAGACTTTTATTTTTTCCATGGAGGCCATCCTGGGCCAACCAAATAGTTGCCAAGTTTTTCTGATTGTCTTGGTTTTGCCCACAGAGAACTGCAGCTGCCTGTGAATGTCTATGGAATCTAAGATTCTTTCTTACCTATTTTGAGGATTAGGGAAGAAAGAAGGTGGGTTAATGGCTTAACTGAGAGATGGTTCACTCACAGCCTTAGGCATGAAAGAAGATCTAGTCCTAAGTGTTACCCTGTCCTTGTGGAAAATAAGGTAGGGCAAAGTAGCCATGAGTGCCTGGAGTTCAGACACCCTGCAAACAGAGGTTAGAGCCAGGAGGAGGACAGTTTTCCATGTGCAGAATTTTAAGATCGCCGATGTGGCTTGCATAAAAGATGCTAGACTGAGTTTTCCAAGAACAAAATTAAGATCCCATGGTGGGGTAATAAGTTTCCTTGGAGGTTTGAGGTGTAAAACTCCTTTCAGGAAGAGCTTCACTTCTGCTCTGGACAAAACAGGAGGGTCTAAAGGCAAACAGGGACTGACAGCTGACAAATGTATTTTAATAGATGAGTACGCCAAGCCAGAATGCAGGAGCTGACAGAGGTTCTGAAGTACATAAATATCCTCAGATAAGAGCGTCTCCAGTCTGTGCTTGTGGCACTAAATGGAGAACCTTTTTCACTTGGCTGTGTATGGATTTCCTGATGTTGGGTTTCCTGGCCTCCAGTAAAACCTGCATCACCTCATCTGAAAATAAGCATCTTTTAGGAATCACAACCCAATCTTTCACAGAATGAGACAGACAGGCTAGGTTGGGGGTGTAGAAGCCAACCCCTTCTGTTGAATGATTGTATCTGGTTGTATTGGAATTTTCCAGTGCAGTTTCCCCTTGACAGGTGGAACAGGATGGGAAAAGTACAGTTGTGTACACTTAGCATAAATGTAGATGTTCGAGTGTATTCACTGTTGCAGTCATTACATTTGGGTTATCCTGCTGGCAGGTTGCTATCAGTCGGCCTGAATTCCAAAGTCTTGGGTCCTATGTCAGTTGCTGTCACCTCTTCCCTGACGTCAGGTCGTCAGGGGTATAAAAGATGCAGCCAACGCCATTTTATACAGTTTTTTTTGCCCCAGATGTCAGGTGCCCCCAAAAAGGTAGGCTAAAGTTATGCAAGTAAAACATACATGCACCAAAATAAGCTTTATCTTCATCTATAAGCAAATACACCACCTAGGTTGTATAGATTAGAGAAGTAAAGATAAGGTCCAGCAAAAATTAGGGGTATGGCAGGAGGATAACCTGGACTGCAACAGTGAATACAATCGAACATCTACATTTATGGTAAGTGTACACAACTGTACTATGTTCTTCATGTTTTACTGTTGCAGTCATTACATTTGGGTTAAGTCCCAAAGCTATGGTTGGAGGGCTGGAGCTAAACAGCATTAGGAGCGACTATGAGGCCCTGCAGAACTGCAGTGGCAAAGCCTGCCCTGGATTTAGAGTAAAGAGGCAGATTGTAATGTTTTGTAAAGGTATGCACTGAACTCAGAGTAGCAGCCATCAAAATGTCTTTGGTTGGTACTCCCCTGAGAAAGGCTGCAAAAGTGGCTGCAGCTCTGGTTGCATGTTGCCTAATGCCCTTAGGCACATGTTTGCCATACTGTGAGTAGCAGAAACAAATGCAGTGACCTATCCATTTTGAAATAGTCTGCTTGGAGATAGCCTTTCCTTGTGATGCTGTGGCATACGCCACTAGTAATTGCTCTGTCTTTCTGAAAACTTTAGTTTTGTCCAAGTAGAATCTACGTTATCTGTGTACGTCCAAAGAATGCAGAATTTTCTCCCCCTAGTTCTGTGGGTTTGGATAAAAGGTTGGCAAATGAATTGTTTGGTTAAGGGCAATACTGGATACCACCTTAGGCATAAATGTAGGGTTTGTTCTCAGAGAGACCCTGTCTGGATAGAAAATGATAAAAGGGTTCCACAGCCATGAGAGCTTGTAGCTCTGAAGCTAGTCTTGCAGAAGTTATTGCTAGGAGCAGAGCTGTTTTCCAAGATAAGAACATTATGTCCACAGTAGCAGCTGGTTCAAAAGGAGGTAAGGTGAGTTTTTCCAAGACATAATTGAGGTCCAATGCAGGTATTGGCATTCTCCTTGGAGGCTTTAAGTTTTTGGCTCCTCTGAGGTACTGCCTTAATAAAGGATGAGAAAAGAGTGGTGGCTCTGTATTGTAATGAGCCGAAATGGCAGAGGCATGGATTTTAACTGATGAAAAAGATAGGCCTTTGTCCAGCATCTCAGTTAAATATTGCAAAATCTGAGGAATATTTGGGACAGCTGTATCAGTTCCTTGAGCTTGGTTCCAAGTGCAAAATCTCTTCCTTTCCCAGCATAGGATTTTCTAGTACTAGGCCTTCTGGCTTCTAAAATGACATTCATCACAGCTTTACTGAGAGGTGTGGTTTGTATGGCTACATTATCAGCCATGCTGCCAGGTTTAAGGTCCTGAGTTGGCTGTGCAGAATCTGATTGTTTTGCTGGGACAGAAAATGAGGTATTCAAGGTAAGGGTCCAGGCTGGGCATTGGGACAAGTTTCTTAAGATCGGATACCAATTCTGGCGCGGCCAGTCTGGGGCAATCAGAATCATTTTTGGTTTCTCCTGCCTGACCTTTAGGAGTACCTTGGGGAGGAGAGGCAGTGGAGGAAAGGCATATACTAATAGGTTTGTCCAGTTGAAAGATAAGGCATCCACTTTTCAAGCTTGTCTGTGATAAGTCCTTGTGCAGAATCTTTTTGATTGTTTTGAGGAGAGGCAAATAGATCTATGTCCGGGCGTCCCGATTTCATTGTTATCATGCTGAAGACTTGTGGATCCAGGTGCAACTCGTGGGGATCCATGAGGTTTCTGCTTAGTTCGTCTGCCAGAGTATTTTCCTTTCCTGGCAGGAATTGTGCCTGCAGATGAACTTGGTAAGTCAATGCTGTGCCCCATAAAGCCATGGCTAGTCTGCACAGGGGGTAAGAATGAGTGCCCCCCTGCATGTTTATGTACCACATGACCATGGTGTTGTCTGTCTTTATCAGTAGTTGTCCCGGATGAAGTAGGTCCTTGAAGGCTGTCAGGGCATTCTGAACAGCTAGCATCTCTTTTTTGATCGATATGTAGATGCTTTTGGTTTGTGGACCAGGTGCCCTGAATGCCTCTTCCTGCCATGTGTGCCCCCCAGGCATAATCTGAAGCATCCGTCGTTAGGCTCTGCCTGGCTGGGGGTAGTGAGAATGGCTGTCCCTTGTTTTGGTGACAAGCCTTTGCCCACCATCGAAATTCCTGTTGCAGGCAGGGAATTAGAGTAATCATTGCTTCCAGGCTGTGGCATTGTTGTGTCCAGACACTTTTTAGATACCACTGAATTTTCCTCATATGCAGTCTTGCATATGGAAATAGTAAGATGCAAGATGCCATGAAGCCCAAAGCCTGCAGAAATTTTCTTGCAGATAAACGGGCCTTTGTTGCGATTTCCTTGAAATAGGTAGCCAGTTACCTTTGTTTGGAGTGAGATAAGCCATCTGGGCAGTTGCATTTAAACTTGCACCCAGGAATATTATCTCTTGAGAGGGTACTAGTTTTGATTTCTTTTTGTTGACTGTGTACCCTAGGCCTGTTAAGAGTCTTATCACAAAAGTCAGATGCTGTAGTAGAATGTCCTTGTTCTCTGCTTGTATGAAGCAGTCGTCCAAGTAAGGATATATTTGTATTCCTCTTTGTCTGCAGTAAGCAATTACTGGTGCCAAGCACTTTGTGAAGACCCTGGGTGCAGTAGATAAGCCAAAGAGCAGTGCAAAGAATTGGTAATGCTTTGAGCCAGCCTTGAATCTGAGGTATCTTCTGCATGACTGTCTGATTGGGACATGCAGGTATGCCTCTTTTAGGTCTAAAGTCACAAGCCAAGCCTTGCTGCCCAGCATGGGCAGAAGCTGCTGTAAGGTCAACATCTTGAATTTTGGTATATTCAGGAAAGTGTTTAGAATAGACAGGTCCAGTATTGGTCTCCATGCTTTGTCCTTTCTGGGTACCAAGAACAGTCGAGTAAAATCCTTGTCCCTGCTCTTGCTGTGGTACTTGCTGAATAGCCCTCATGACCATGAGAGCTGCGACTTGTTTTTGAGCCTCTGCCCATTGAATTTTTGGCAGGTCTGGCCAACCGTTTGCCCTTGGCAGGGTATGGAAATGAAACTTGCAGCCTTGTGATACTATGTCTAGAACCCATTTGTCCTGGGTTATAATGTGCCAATTTTGAGAAACAAGTGCTAGTTTTCCCCCTAAGGGTGATGCCAGAAGATAAGTGCTTGGCGCAGGCAGGGGGAAGTCATTGGGACTGTTTCCTGCATGATTTTGATTTGTCCTCTCCACCTTTGGAGGTAAAAGTACTCCACTGCTTAGACCTGTAAGATCCCTGCAGCTATGATCTGCCTCTAGGGCATCTGGATCTGCCCCTTTGATGTCTGTCTGAGAGTGGAAAGGACTAATTCTTTGTAGGCCAGTGTCTGCTAAATCTAAGTGGCTGTACCTGTAAGAAATCCCTGACCGTTTGCATAGATTTAGCTTTGTCCTCCATTTTCTTTAGCACCTCTTCTGCCTTAACACCAAACAAGGTATCATGTTGTAAAGGAACATCTAATCATTTTGGTTTAACATGGTCAGGCAGATTTTGTTCCTTTAACCAAACATGCCTCCTAATGACAGAACCCGTAACAGCAGCTCTTGCAGGAGGCCTCCAGAGAATCAAACCCACATTGCAAAGTATGCTTTCCAACTTGTTCAGCTGCATGCAATAAATCCTGCATTTCTTTGTTTTCTGCACATTCAGAATTTGCCATCATTTTCTGTTTAAGCAGGGTCATGATAAATTGCTGATATTTGAAAATATGAAACTGGCAATTTAAGGCCCTTATAGCCAAAGTAGTAGATGTGTAAATCTTTTTTCCCCATCTATCCAGAACCCTGGAATCCCTGTCAGAGGGGTAGGATTTTTTGCAGTAGAAGCCTTGACCCCTTTTGGACCCTGAGAAATAGTTTCTGGGTCTGCAGAAAGGTTTTTGAAAATGAATTTATGAGAGTCAGAGACCCTGTAGTATCCGACCGGCTTAACAGGAGCTGGAGGTAAAGAGTCAGGGGGTCAGACTAGACTCTGAGAACACATCATCTACAATGTCCAACACAGGTGGAATAGCTAGAGGCCTGTGTTGAGGTAGTAAAAGAAGTCTCTGAGCTTTTTCTTACATTCTGAAAAATCTTGGCTCTCCCAGTGGAAGTGCTCCCTTCATGGTATGCAAGGTTTCCCCAAAAGAGTAGTCCTCAGGAGGAGAAGTGGAAGGAATTGATTCTTCAGCTTCAGAATCCTCATAGGGGGGAAGAGACCATTCCTGATCAGAAGAGGAATCAGAAGAAATGGAAACCTGATCTGAAGATTCATAGTCTGTCTCTTGCCAAGGCCTCTTATCAGGAGGGGGATGGGAACCCCTGATCAAGGTAATTAAGTCTTCGGCCATTTTGAGCATCTGTTTTTTGGGCATGGAGGCCTGTCCTTGTGACTGGTGAACTTGTTTATTTGCCTTTAAAGGTGTCTTAGTCTTTGAAGTCGGTTTAATATATAATTGTTTAGGTCTGAATACACCCTCAGAAGCCGATGCCTGCTCAGCGGCTCCAGACCCATCTGAGGGAATAGTCTCCAAGGCTCCAATAACTTCAGTTTCCTGTGGCCTGGCCAACTCCACGGGAGTCGGTAGCGGCCTGCAACTCTAAAGTAGCAGGCGTCAGGGGCTGTGAAAGCGCCTCACTGAGAACCGGCGAACCAGCGACTTGCTTAGGAGAAGCATAGTCTGTTTTGGACCTCGGTTGCCTGTCATTTTCTTTATCTTTGCATTTTTTGTGAACTCCGGTAGTCGGATGGCTATCAGACGACATTGTATAATTAAATCTTCACCCAAAATAGCTTAATGCAAAATCGTACCGACGCTTAATAGTGCGTTGGTTAAATCTAGCACAAAACCGACAACTAGCAACGTCGTGGTCAGGGCCTAGGCAAGGAATACAGTAAGAATGAACGTCCTTATGCGGTATTTGCTTCCCACAAGAAATACAATTATTAACTTTTTCTGACATCGGTCTATTGCAAGAAAAAAGTTTGCCCAATGGGGTACTTAGCTTTTAACGAAGACTTCGGATCTGAAACTCGAACACGAAAATCTCAAGAGTCGGCCGACCAGCACTTGCAAACTGCTTCGGGCACCGCGCGGCAAGAAAGACTAACTAAAATGGCGTCGGCTGCATCTTTTATACCCCTGATGACTTGACGTCAGGGAAGAGGCGATGGCAACCGACGTAGGACCCAAGACTCTGGAATTTAGGCCGACTGAGGGCAACCTGCCAGCAGGATAACCCAAGTGTAATGACTGCAACAGTGAAACACGAAGAACATCCATTGTTGTCTTGGCCAGAAAGGAGCCAGGAGCTGCAATTTTAGAATGTTCTTTTGTATTTTTAGGAAGACCCTTAGAATAAGTGGCAGTGGAAAGTAGGCGGATAGGAACCTCCCAGTCCACAGGAAGGAGAAGGCATCTGTCTTCCAGACCTGAGGAGATGAGGTCCTGGTGCAGAGCCAGAGGGAACTGATGAAGCTCTGGAAATGCAAAGAGGCCTACCTACAAAGTGCCCCAGCAGCGTATGATTGCATTGAAGACTTATGTGCACAGGGTCCATTCGCAGGGGGTCCACAAGGTCTCTGCTTAAAGAGTCTGCCAACACATTCTCTATTGGTGGAATGTAAGCTGCGGTGAGGGTCACATTCAATTGATTGACAATTTGCCAAACCTCCTGCGCCAACCTGCACAAGAGGTAAGACCTTGTGCCTCCTTGTTTATGTACCACATCACTATGGTATAATCTGTGTACAGTAGGAGAGTGCCGGGTTTCCAAAGGTGTAAAAAAAATCTGCACAGCCTGTAAAAGGCCCCTCATTTCTTTTAGGTCGATGTGTTCCTTCAAGAGATAGGGTGGCTATTTCCCCTGTACCATGTGGGAGGCTGTCCAGTCACCCATGCCCTGTGTGAGGCATCAGTGAGATGAATTTGGTTGTGAGGGACCACAATGAATGGATGGGTTGTGTTGATATACACCTGTTTCTCCCACCAGAGAAACTCATTCTTGATACAAGGAAACAGAAGGATCAGGGTGTCCAAGGGATGCCAGTTCTAGACCCACACTGATTTCATGTACCACTGAATTTTTCTCATATGTAGCCTGGCAGGTGGAATCATTGAGATGGCCATAACTATGAACCTCAGAGCCCTGAGGATGTCCTTTGCAGTGCAGTGAGTCATCAAGCAGAGGATTTAGAAAAAACTTGCCAAGCTTTGGACTTTTTCCTGTGGAAGGGAGGCCTGCATTACACTTGTGTTTAGCCTCCAACCCAGGAACAATAAGCCCTGAGTAAGAGTGAGATACTTCTTGAAACTGATGGTGAATCCTAGGTTGGTTAATACCCATACTGTAAGTAGTGGAGTTTTAGTTTGAGAAGTAAGCCCAGAACTAGCCCCAGAAACAAACCACCCTGTTGGCATCCCAAATTAAGCAGGATATACAACAAAAGGAAATAATTAGGGCAAAAATCAGGAGGGGTATTACCCATAAAAATACAAAAACTCTCTCATCAAAGTAAATAGGTAACGGAGACCCTAATTAGGTCAAGCAAAGCCAACTCTGAGGTTAAGATATCTTCCCAGGTGAAAGATAAATAAGACCTTCTACAGCTATGTAAGCAACCTCAAGGGCTAGACAAAGCAATGTAGTGAATTGGTAGTTAATGGTGCCACATTCACTGAGCCTGGCAATATAGTGAACCTGTTGGTGGACAAATTCAGTTTCAACTTTACCCCCTCTCACCTCAACACCCCCCCCCCAATAATGCCATCCCAACATAACCCCTCCAACTATAACTAGAGAGTATGTACTGGCTGCACTCACTAAAGTAAAGAACATGGCCTCAATGGGCACCAATAACATCCCAGGATACAGCCTGAAGATTCTAGAACAGGAGTCATTTAACTATAGTCTTAAAACATGCTTTGTGCGACAGGAATGGAGGACTGTGATGGTCATCCCCCTTCATGAGGGAGGACCTTCAACAGATCCTGGAAAAGTACAGTTTTGTACCTACCATAAATGTAGATGTTCGAAGATCCACATTGCTGCAGTCCTTACATATAGGTAGTCCGCTGTCCTCGGTCGGCCCGAATACCAAAGTATTAGGCTGACGTCGGTCAAGGCGCTTAAAACTGACATCAGGACGTCAGGGTACAAAAGCGCATGACCGTCAGTCTTTTCTTGCCCCAGATGTCAGAAGGCCCTAACAAGACAGGCCAAAGCCAAAACCAGCAAAACCCAACCAACCACCTGCACTAACCATATTTACAATATGTACAACACAAACCACACCACCACCTTCAACAACAGGGGAAGGAGGGAGGGTAAGTGGACTGCAGCAATGTGGATCTTGAACATCTACATTTATGGTAGGTACAAAACTGTACTATGTTCTTCATCTCACATTGCTGCAGTCCTTACATATGGGTAGAATCCCAAAGCAGAGGTAAGGGAGGATGGCAAAACTATAAAGCATTAGGAGCTGCCAACATGCCTTGTAAAATTGCAGTTGCAAATCCAGCCCTAGATTTAGAGTAAAGTGGAAGGAGGTAATGCTTAGAGAAAGTATGTACTGAACTCCAAGTAGCTGCCTCCAAAATATCTTTAGTAGCCACCCCTTAAAAGCTGTAGAAGTGGCAGTAGCCCTAGTGGAATGAGGCCTAATCCCAGCTGGAATCTCCTTACCATGATGGGAATAACAGAAAGCAATACAAAAATCAATCCACTTAGAAATAGTTTGTTTTGAAACAGGTTTGCCCTGAGAACCCAAAGCAAAAGAAACAAACAACTGCTGAGACTGCCTGAACCCTTTAGTTCTGCTCAAATAATATCGCAACTGTCTGTGAATATCCAAAGTGTGCAAAATCTTTTCCCCTTTATTTTGGGGGTTTGCATAAAAAGTAGGCAAATGAATAGTTTGGTTTAAAGCCACACTAGAAACCACTTTAGGCATAAAAGAAGGGTTAGTAAAGACACCCTATCCTTGTGGAAAATTAAGAAAGGCTCAACTGCCATAAGGGCCTGTAATTCAGAAACCCTTCTAGAGGTAATGGCCAACAAAAAAGCAGTCTTCCAAGATAAATATTTCAACTCTGCCGATGCTGCAGGCTCAAAAGGTTGTAGAGTGAGTTTCTCCAACACAAAATTGAGATCCCAAGCAGGAGTAGGAGCTCTGGGGTCTTATATTCTTTGCCCCTCTAAGGAATTGCTTAAACAAAGGCTGAGAAAATAATGGTGGGTCACAGTCATAGTGAGCAGAGATTGCTGCAGCATGAACCTTTATAGAGGAGAAGGACAAACCTTTGTCCAATAACTCAGTAAGGTATTGAAGCCATACTTAAATTAGGTTTAGAAACATCAAAGTCCTTTGCTGTACTCCAAAATAAAAATCTCCTCCATTTATCTGTAAACTTTCCTTGTACTAGGCCTTCTGGCCTCCAAATAACATTCAAAACTTGTTGTGGAAGCTGAGACCCTCCAGGGTTTAAACCAGAATATGCCAGGCTGTCAGATGTAGAGAATGAAGTTTGACATTGAGTAAATGACCGTTCTCCTGAGACAGCAGGTGAGGAATCGAAGGCAAAGGCCATGGAGGCTCCTGTACCAGACTTCTCAGTAATGGGTACCAGTGCTGTCGAGGCCAATCTGGAGCTATTAAAATCATGTTTGGCTTGTCCTGTCTGACCTTCAGCAGTACCTTTGGGAGGAGAGGCAGAGGTGGAAAGGCATACACGTGAAGATTGCTCCAATTGAATGAGAGAGCATCCACTTTCCAAGCTGAGGGATGAAACCTTTTGTGCAAAACTTTGGCAGCTGGTAATTTAGTGGAGAAGCGAACAGATCTATGTCTGGAGTTCCCCATAACACTGTCAACCTCTGGAATACATGAGGATCCAATTTCCACTCGTGGGGATCCATAATTTGTCTGCTCAACACATCTGCTAAGGAGTTCTGTGCTCCTGGCAGAAACCTTGCCTGAAGATTTAGCTGTAAACTGAGAGCAGTCTCCCACAAAATCATTGCTTGTCTGCATAGAGGATAAGAATCGTTCCCCTTGCTTGTTGATGTACCACATGACAGTTGTGTTGTCTGTTTGAATCAACACCTGCCCTGGAAGAAGTAAATCCTTGAAAGCTATCAATGCAAATTGGACTGCTAACATCTCCTTCAAGTTGATATGTAGATGTTGAAGTCTGGCAGGCCACGTGTCTTGTATCCATTTTCCATTTAGATGAGCTCCCCAAGCTTTGTCTGAGGCATCTGTCATTAAAATCTGACTCGCCTCTGGCGGGTCACAGAGAGTCCCTTGTTTAGGTGACATTCCTGAGCCCACCACAAAAATTCCTTTTGAATGCAAGGTATTATTTGAATGACAGTGTCCAAATCTTGGCAGTGCTGTGTCCATACATTCTTGAGATACCATTGTAGCTTCCTCATATGCAGTTTGGCATTGGGAAGTACCAGAATACAAGATGCCATGAACCCCAAGGCTTGAAGGACTGTCCTTGCAGTCAGCCTGGACTGATGAGACAACTGGTGGAAGTAAAGAGAAAGATTCTTTTGTTTGTCCGGGGTCAAAAAGGCCATCTGGGATGCTGTATTCAGTCTCACACCCAGAAAGCACATGTCCTGTGAGGGTACTAGACTGGACTTTATTTCGTTCACAGAATACCCCAGGCATCTTAACACTGCCATCACATACTGTAAATGATGAGGAAGTTAGTTTCTTGGGCCAGTATCAGGCAATCGTCCAAATAAGGATAGATCTGTATTCCTCTTAGCCTGAAGAAAGCTACCACTGGAGCCAGAACCTTCGTGAACACTCTGGGCAGTAGATAAGCCAAAGGGCAATGCAGAGAACTGATAATGTGAAGTCCCAGCCCGAATGCAGATACTTCCTGCAACTGGGCCTGATAGGAATATGAAGGTAAGCCTCTTTGAGATCCAGAGTCACCATCCAGTGATCTTTGCCCAGCAGAGGTAAAAGCTGTTGTAACGTTAACATTTTGAACTTGGGAATGTCCAGATATGTGTTGAGGATGGATAAATCCAAAATTGGTCTCCACGTGTTTCCTTTCTTTGGTACTAGAAACAGGCGAGAATAAAATCCTAGGCCCACTTCTGGCAGAGGAACCGTTTGTATGGCCCCTATTTTAAATAGTAAAGAAATTTGCTTGCGAGCCTCTAGTCTTTGCTGAGGAGGAACGTCCGGCATGCCTTTGAAAGGAGGCAAGGTATGGAAATAAAACTTGTAACCCTGGTGTATGATATCCAATACCCATTTGTCTTGGGTAATCAACATCCAATTTTCCTTGAAGAGTGCTAACCTTCCTCCCAAAGGTGCTGCCAGGCAAGAAGGATCTGGCAGCTGAAAAAGTAGGTCATTGGGCCTGTTTACGAAAGGACTGGCCCCTGCCCTCACCTGAAGATTGTGCAGGTGAACTCCCTGTTCTAGTAAACATCCAAAAAACTCGAGCCAGCACATACAGTTCGATCGAAACCAACTTTATTGGAATCCAGATTCCTTAATAAAGGAATCTGATAACTAAATAGCATACCGGTTTCGGCCATACCCTGGCCTTTGTCAATGCAGTTCAAAAAGTAATTAGGAAAAGCCGACCCCTGGTGGACCATGCTTATATACTCAACATTTAAAGTGATACCAATTCCTGTATAATAGTAACCACTATACATTGAAACATTGCTCCAAACTCATACATATAACAAAAAAATATATACATTATGAATATATATATCATGTACAACAATATGATAAAAAATAAAAAATAAACAATAATAATGAAAAATAAAAATAAACTAAAATCATATAATGAAATACAATTGTATGAAGTTTTTATATATGTGGAAATAAAATGTTACCTAAGCATCTTCCATCATCAAACTGTAAAGGGACCTATACAATGATTATAGCAATTGATCAGAACCATTGTAATATGTAAAAAATGACTAAAATAAGTCATTCTTAACAAATTCTACATTAAATAGATTTTATACATACCTCCACACTCAAACCAACTATATCATGTGTATATACCCCATTCCCATTAAATTATGCTGTACCTACAAACCAACCCCAAGGAGAATATCATAATTGAAATATAAATACAAATTATTTCAATATATGAATAGTTGCACATGCCATCCAAGCCAAGCACTATTCCAACATATTTAAACCAGGTTTAAATAAGCCCCCCAATTGAATTATCCATCTTTGTTCCATTTGGTCAAGTTTTTGATGCCAACCAGCTTTAAAACCCTATGAAGTGTAATTTTATCAATAACCACAAATCGAAGATGGCTGAAGGATGCTCAATAGTATGTTTGAATAGTGCATTGGCAACCCGTTTATTTTGATTGCACTTAAATGTTCCCCTATTCTAAATTTAACAGGTCTGGACGTTTGTCCAACATAGAATCCAGAGCAACTACATGTAACCAGATATACCACCCAATCTGTGCTGCAATAAAAACCCTTATTTCAAAAATTAGTGATGTATTTTACTAGAAAATTCTTTAGTTTGTTGCAAATGCTGACATGCAGCACAATGTCCACAAGGATAGCACCCCCTTAATCTATCACCACTTAAGGTTCTTTGTTGAGGCATATTGCCAACATATCTTTTGTAATGTGTGAAGTGAGCATTCAAATTGCGTCCTCTGCGATAAGAAAACTGACAGTTTGCTGGCAACACCCTACCTAAAACTTCCTGTGACAAAAGAATACCCCAATGTTGATTAATAACATCCCTAAAACCATTAGTATTATTCCCATATGTGGTTACCAGCCTAATTGGTTGAGTATCTTGTGTTGTATCCATAGACCTATTATGAGCTTTGTAACACAATAGGTCCTGTCGTTCCATTGATGAAGTTTGACCTTCCGCTTTCATAAGTATTTGAGATTTATACCCCCTGGTAAGAAATCTACGTCTCAGATCCAGACTACATTCCAAATAATCCTCATCAATTGAACAAATACGTCTAATTCTCATATATTGAGATTTTGGAATGTTGTGGATGGTGTGGCGTGGATGATGACTATCAGCATGTAACAAAGTGTTATATTTGGGAAACTTGCGAAATATAGTAGACGATAAAGTATTATCAGCAAGTTTGATAACTTTAACATCCAAAACACAATTTCAGAATGTTCAATATTGGCGTGCCGAACGAATGCAAAACTATTGTCATTCAAATAATCCACAAACTGCATTAAACTATGCTTGTCTCCACGCACACCATCCAACAATCGTCTAGATATCTGTGCCAGATATCCAGATGTTGTAAAATTGATTATGTTGAACATCATATATATACCTAGCCTCATAATACCCCATGAACAAATCAGCATAGATGGGTGCAAAAGAAGCACCATCGCCTGTGCTATAATCTGCCAATAAGCCTTACCTGCATAACAGAAGATATTTTTCGTAATACCATTTCAGTGAGCTTAATCAAAAATTATTAAAGGGTAAAGGATAGAGCTTAGATTTATATAGCCAGAAAGAAACCGCTAAAATGCCCTGTTCATGTGGAATATTCGTATACAATGATGCTACATCAAGAGTACAAAGTAGCCAGTGGGATTCCAGTTGAGAATCACTAATTATATTCAAAAATTCCGTGGTATCCTTGATACGAGATCTGACAAATGGCAGCAAAGGTTTCAAATAATGGGTCAAAAAAACTGATAATGGTTCCGTTAAAGAACCCTTTCCAGAAACTATAGGTCTCCCAGGGGGACACAACGGGTTTTTATGTATTTTAGGTAAAATATACAAATACTGAGAACAAGGCTCCTCCACCTTCAATTGCTCACCCACTTGTGTCGTAATAATACCCTGTTGTACTGATAAATCCACAAACTCATCAATTTCCTTCTTAAAAGAAAGGGTCGGATCCATCTTCAATACCATATAAAAACTGGAATCTGCCAACTGCCGTAGAACTTCTTGATTATAAGCCGAATAGTCCAATACCACAACTGCTCCTCCTTTATCCGCCATAGTTATAACTATGTTATGATTATTACTAAGCTCAACCAAAGCTTGTCTTTCTAAAGATGTTAAATTATTCTTGTTAAGGTCATACAGATTAGAAAAATGTAACTCCTTCATTACACACTCCCTAAAGATGGACACATGTTTGTTCATGGGGGGGACAAAATTAGATTTCCTAATTTGTATTTATATTTCAATTATGATATTCTCCTTGGGGTTGGTTTGTAGGTACAGCATAATTTAATGGGAATGGGGTATATACACATGATATAGTTGGTTTGAGTGTGGAGGTATGTATAAAATCTATTTAATGTAGAATTTGTTAAGAATGACTTATTTTAGTCATTTTTTACATATTACAATGGTTCTGATCAATTGCTATAATCATTGTATAGGTCCCTTTACAGTTTGATGATGGAAGATGCTTAGGTAACATTTTATTTCCACATATATAAAAACTTCATACAATTGTATTTCATTATATGATTTTAGTTTATTTTTATTTTTCATTATTATTGTTTATTTTTTATTTTTATCATATTGTTGTACATGATATATATATTCATAATGTATATTTTTTTGCTATATGTATGAGTTTGGAGCAATGTTTCAATGTATAGTGGTTACTATTATACAGGAATTGGTATCACTTTAAATGTTGAGTATATAAGCATGGTCCACCAGGGGTCGGCTTTTCCTAATTACTTTTGAACTGCATTGACAAAGGCCAGGGTATGCTATTTAGTTATTAGATTCCTTTATTAAGGAATCTGGATTCCAATAAAGTTGTTCGAACTGTATGTGCTGGCTCGAGTTTTTTTGTGTTTTTACTTTTTGAGAGCCGCGTGCGTTGTCCGCGGCGTGGCTTGGCACTTGGTGAAGTTGCTGAACTCCTGTTCTAGGCCTGAAAGAACTCTGAGCTCTGCCCTACCACGCCTAGATCTACCCCTAGACTGAGAATCATAAGAAGGATGCCAATTCCTACTAAACTTTGGAGGCTGAACTTGCAAAATTCCTTAACAGCCTGCATAGACTTAGCCTTGTCTTCCATTTTCTTCAAGACTGATTCCACAGGTGAACCAAACACATCAGACTGCAAAGGAGCATCCAAAATCCTTGTCTTAACATGGTCAGATAAATTCTGATCCTTTAACCAGGCGTGAAGAACTGAGCCAGTGGCAGCCACCCTAGACGAGGCCTGCACAGCATCAAAACCACACTGTAATGAATGCTTACCCACTTGTTCAGAGACATGCACCAAATCTTGCAACTCTTTACACTCAATGCCTTCCAGAGCATCCACCTTAGACTTCAAGAAAGAAGAAAGTTTTGATATTTCAACATATGAAACTGGCAATTCAAAGCCCTCATAGCTAAGGTAGAAGATGTATAGACCTTCTTTCCCCATCTATCCAAAGCTCTGGCTTCTTTATCTAGAGGAACCGGATTTTTACAACAGAGGCCTTGACACCCTTAGGTCCCTGACTAATAGTTTCGACTCTTATAAAGATATTTATGAGCCGCAGGCACCCTGTAATACCTATCCGGTTTAACAGGAGCAGGAGGCAGAGAATCAGGATTAAGTGAAGCCTCTGCAAACACATCTTCCACAACATCCAGAACAGGGGTATAGCCAAGGGCCTATGCTGGGGTAACAGCAAAACTCCCTAAGCCTTTTCCTAGAATCAGAGAAGTCTTGACCTTCCCACTTAAAATGTTCCCTCATAGAATGAAGTGTCTCTGAAAAGAAAAATCCTCTGGAGGAGAAGCAGAAGGAGTGGAATCATCTGCATCAGAATCAGAATAAGGAGAATACTCCTGCAAGTCTTCAGCTGAAGACTCTGAAATATCCAAGCCTGCTCAAAACTTCCCAACTCTGGCTCCACCCTAGGCCTCTTATCAGGAGGGCATAGAACCTCTAATCAGAGTAATTAAATCTTCTGCCATTTTAAGCATGTGCTTCTTAGGCACAGACCCTGCTGAACTAGGAGTGACACCAACAGAAGCTGAAACTGGCCTGCCTCTGGGAGAAGCCTTGGAAACAGAAGGAGAAGGCCTAACCACCCTAGGAAGGGAGGGAGTACAGTAACTTGGGAAGCCCCTTCAGCCTGACCTGCCTCCTGAGAGACCACCTCCCGCAAAATCAAAGTCTCCCCCTGAGACTCCAGAGAAGTCTCCGTCGGAACCACCGGTTCCACTGAAGCCTCTAAGAACCGGGCGTCCGGACGGATGACTCATCTTGCCTGGGTTTAACTGTTTTGTCTTTAAGCTTCTTAGCGAAGCGAGCGGAAAAATCCGACGGCATATTATAATTGCACCGCTTCCCAAAGACCAGCCTAGCACAATCCAACCTTATTGAACCTAGCACAAAAGCGACACCCAACAACGCGTGCTCAGGCCCCAAACAAGGAATACACAAAGAATGATAATCCCTATGCGGTATCTGTTTCCCACAAGAAATACAGTTATTCACTTTTTCTGACATCCGGTAAAACACTGAGGCAAGAAAAACCAAAATAATGATTCGGTCTGAAACTCTGCTTCTGCATCGGACCATGCGGCTCATACGGCTTTTGTACCCTGGCGTCCTGATGTCAGTTTTAAGCGCCACCGAGGACAGCGGACTACCCATATGTAAGGACTGCAGCAATGTGAGATGAAAAACATCTACAGACCCATTAGTCTGACTAGTCTTATTTGCAAAGCCAAGGAAAGAATTACGACAGAAATTATCAACAAGGACATAGGAGACCTTCAGACAATGAATCCATCCCAGTCTGGCTTTGTTAAAGGAAGGTTATGCTTACTGAATCTGGTGGACTTCTCTGAAAAGGTCACTAAGGCAATGGATGAGGGCAAAACTGTGCATACTGCCTACCTAGATCTGGCTAAGGCATCTGATACAGTATCCTACTCCGGCATGGTCA
Source organism: Protopterus annectens (assembly GCF_019279795.1). Classification (NCBI taxonomy): domain Eukaryota; kingdom Metazoa; phylum Chordata; order Ceratodontiformes; family Protopteridae; genus Protopterus; species Protopterus annectens. The sequence goes on along the minus strand of NC_056729.1, from coordinate 1,972,015,845 downwards.
ACGAACTTGCAGAACTAGATATAATCCCTTTATAAAATGTTAGATAGCTAGCTGGTTCACTGATAGGGCTCAAGAGATTAGAATCAGTTAGGCCACCTCCACAAAGAGACCAGTCACCAGTCTAGTCCTCCAGGGCTCTGTGCTGCGCCACTCCTCTTTGGCATCTCATCAGGCCATCATAGAGAATAATGCCTCCCTTTGGTATGTACCCGACCACATATGGGATGTCCACAAAGGTTCCTTACCAAAAAAACACAGGGAGCAAACACAATGTTCTGTGCTGGTCATCTGAAAGCCCTGACTCTAATTTACTTGGTATCATACAGACTATTGAGAGGTGATCTTTAACTGGAACATGAGGCATCCCTGGATCCCGTTTTGATGAATCTTTTGCACATCTGAAAAACAAACCGCATCAGCATCTACTGGATTAAAAGAACTACATTTTGTTTGCAACATAAATAGGACATGCTGGAGAGATGGATGTGTTTCTCAGAGAACTCCCATTCTCCTCTACAGGCTCCCCATACAAGTAAAACAGAGTTCTTCCCCATCCCTATTTAAGCACACCTTGGACCAATGGACTGGTAATCAGAAATTCCCTTCCTGGTCTGTATCCTAAGTCTCTGATCGACAGAGGCAGTCAGTAAAGCACACCTCTAAAAATCAAATATTAAAGTTGTGGCTCATATTTGGGTTTCAAGGCTAGGCATTTAAATTCCCTAGTGGTCATTAGCCTAATATGCACCCATGAATCATTGAAGGTGGGTATGGGCTGACAGCATTGTTTACTGGTGTGTTGAGCAGGTTCAAGGGATGAGAAAGAGTTATCAACAGAAATTTTTAGTAGCTAGAGATGACAATGCTGATGAAATGCAAGATCAACTGGTTGATGATGCTTTCAGAGTAACAGCTTAAAGAAGGAGATGGCTGAGTGGACTGACCTGGGTAAAGGATATGACTGAGGACTACCACAATTTAGGGTCGAAATGATTTATACGTTTGTGCCAGAAGTTAATTTGTCTAATCTGACTTTGTTTCTAGCTGAATATCTCAACTGTTCATATTTCAGTAGGTTAACTTGAACTCTGTTCCATTTTCCAGTTGCACTTATGCCCTGTTCCTTTGATTCATTTCCAGTTGTACTTATGCCCTGTTCCTTTGATTAATTTCCAGTTGTACTTATGCCCTGTTCCTTTGATTCACTTCCAGTTGTACTTATGCCCTGTTCCTTTGATTCACTTCCAGTTGTACTTATGCCCTGTTCCTTTGATTCATTAACTGTTTAGTTTGTCTAAACAGCCATGGAATTGAATTAAAATTTAGTCTTAGTTCTGATTGGACCAGGTTGTTTAGAATATTTAGGAAAATGGTACTGAATAAGGGACACTGCTGCATCAAGCTGGAGGGAATGTAAAGAGCTAGGAGACCATGGGAAAGCCTATGTACAAATAAACTGTTAGTCCAGCCAAGGGAAGGGGAAAAGGAACTGTCCAACCAATCTATAAAGTTACAGACACAATGAGAGCGAAAGGGGGTGGGGTTTGGAGTGAAGGATACAACACCAACAGTGATGAGGGGGACATCTACTGTTACAGCAAGCTCACTGTTGCAGTATTCTAATATTGATGGGGGATTCCTACAGCTAAAGATAATTAAGGGTGGTTGGATTGTGTACAGGTTAGCTATCTGACTGATCTAAACGGGCAGATCTAGCAAAGGAAGTTCTAGATCTGGAAAGGTATTCCCCCTCTGTACTATTCAGTGAAAGTGTCAACTGATGACCTGGTGGCTGCCTCCAGAATAGATCTTGAGTCGGTGCCTTTGTAAAAAAGCTTCAGATGAGGAGACTTCTCTGGTGGAAAGAGTCTTCGTTGTTGAAAACAGGGATATGCCATGCAAGGAGTAAAAAGAAATGGCCTTAGAAATCCAGTTGGAGATTGTCTGTTTGAAGACAGGATTACTCAGCTTACCCTCCTTGGATGATGCCAAAAAGCTGGTCACTTTTCCTGAAAAGGTTTGGGTCTATCCAAGTAGAATTTTAACTGTCTATGCAATTCCAGGAATGGAAAAGACTTTCTGCTTTGCTTTGTGGGTTAGGAAAGGAGGTAGGCAAATGGATGGTCTGGTTCAGGGGCAATAATTCATTTATTACCTTTGGCATAAAGGAAGAATTAGCCCTTAAGGAAACACCCTCTTTAATGAAGATGAGGAAGGGGGAGAACAGCCTGAGCTGTCTGTTGTGAGAGGAAGCAAAGAGGTCTATTTGAGGAATACTCCATCTGTGGACTATGTCCAGGAAGACAGTACAGTTGTGTACCTACCATAAATGTAGATGTTCGAGTGTATTCACTGTTGCAGTCATTACACTTGGGTTATCCTGCTGGCAGGCTACCCACAGTCAGCCTGAATTCCAAAGTCCTTGTCCGGCGTCGGTTGCTGTCGCCTCTTCCCTGACGTCAGTGCGCCAGGGGTATAAAAGATGCAGCTGATGCCATTTTCTTCAGTTTTTCTTGCCCCAGATGTCAGGTGCCCCCAAAAGGGTAGGCTAAAAAATATTGCTTATAAAAGCATGCAGTAAAATAAACAATACCTTCATCTACAAGCAAATACACCACATAGGTTGTATAGGATAGAGAAGTACAGATAAGTCCCAGCAAAGAAAGGGGGGGGTGGGTAACCTGGACTGCAACAGTGAATACACTCTAACATCTACATTTATGGTAGGTACACAACTGTACTATGCTCATCGTGTTTCACTGTTGCAAGCATTACATTTGGGTTGAATCCCAAAGCTGAGGTTGGGCAGCTGGGTCTAAATAGAATTAGGAGTGGCTATAAGGCCCTGCAGAACTGCAGTGGCAAAGCCTGCTCTGGATTTGGAGTAAAGAGGTAAGTGGTAGTGCTTAGTAAAAGTGTGCACTGAAGTCCAAGTTGCAGCCTCCAAAATATACTTGGTTGGTACTCCTCTGAGGAAGGCTGCTGAGGTGGCTGCTGCCCTGGTAGAATGTGGTCCAATACCCTTAGGCACTGACTTGCCATGTTGTGAATAGCAGAAATGAATGCAGTGTCCTATCCATTTGGAAATAGTCTGCTTTGAGATAGCCTTGTGATCCTGCAGCATATGCCACTAAAAGTTGCTCAGTCTTTCTGAAAGCTTTAGTTTTGTCCAAGGAGAAGCGTAGCTGTCTGTGTATGTCCAAAGAATGCAGAAGTCTCTCCCCTTTATTCTGTGGGTTTAGGAAAAAAGTAGGCAAATGAATGGTTTGGTTAAGAGCCACACTGGACACTACCCTAGGCATAAATGTTGGGTTTGTCCTTAGAAAAACCCTGTCCGGATGGAATATAATAAAAGGTTCCACAGCCATTAATGCCTGTAACTCTGAGACTCTTCTTGCTGAAGTTATTGCTAGGAGCAGAGCTGTTTTCCATAAGAATTTTATCTCAGCTGTATTGGCTGGCTCGAAAGGAGGCTGTGTGAGTTTTTCCATGACAAAATTGAGATTCCATGCAGGTATTGGTGCTCTCCTTGGAGGTCTTATGTTTTTGGCCCCCCTGAGGAACTGCCTAAGCAATGCATGTGAAAAAATAGGTGGGTCTGTATTGTAATGAGCAGAAATGGCAGAGGCATGGATCTTAATAGATGAGAAGAATATGCCTCTGTCCAACATCTCAGATATTGTAAAATCTGAGGAATATTTGTAACAAGCGTGTCAATTCCTTTTGCCTGGTTCTAAGCACAGAATCTCTTCCATTTTTCTGCATAAGATTTCCTGGTGCTGGGCCTCCTGGCCTCCAAAATAACATTCATAACCGGTTTAGAGAGAGGTGTATTCTGAATGGTTAGACTATCCACCATGCAGCTAGATTTAGGGTTCTGAGTTGGCTGTGCAGGATCTGATTGTTTTGTTGGGTCAGTAAATGAGGAATTTGAGGCAATGTCCAGGCTGGGCCTCGGGACAAGCTCCTTAAGATTGGGTACCAGTGTTGGCGTGGCCAATCTGGGGCAATTAGTATCATATGTGGCCTCTCTTGTCTGACCTTTAGGAGCACCTTGGGGAGGAGAGGCAGTGGAGGAAAGGCATATACTGTAAGGTTGTTCCAGCTGAATGACAAGGCATCCACTTTCCATGCTTGTGATAAAGTCCTTGTGCAGAATCTCTGACGTTGGCGGTTGTGAGGGTAGGCAAAAAGATCTATGTCTGGGCATCCCCATTTCCTTGTTATCATGCTGAAGACTTGTGGATCTAGTTTCCACTCGTGAGGATCCATGAGGTTTCTGCTTAGTTAGTCTGCCAGAGCATTTGTTTTTCCTGGCAGGAATTGTGCTTGCAGGTGTACTTGGTAGGTCAATGCTGTGTTCCACAAAATCATGGCTTGCCTGCAGAGGGGGTAAGAATGTGTGCCCCCCTGCTTGTTTATGTACCACATAACTGTGGTGTTGTCCCTCTATCAGCAGCTGTCCTTTTGCCTTTGTGTGAAAGTGGAATCTGTAGCCCTGACAGACTATATTTAGGATCCATTTGTCCTGGGTGATCGTGTGCCAATTTTGTGAAAAAAGTGCTAACTTTCCCCCTAAGGGTGCTGCCAAAAGATAAATGCCTGGCATTGGCAGAGGGAAGTCATTGGGACTGTTTCCTATATGCCTGTGATTTGTCTTCTCCGCTTTTGGAGGTTGAAGCACCCCATTGTTTGGGCCTTAAGAGCCCTGGGGCTGTTGTCTGCCTCTACGGCATCTGTATCTGCCTCTTTGTGGCCTGTCTGACATGGGAAAGGACCAATTCTTAGAAGGCCTTTTTCTGCTAAATCTGGGTGGCTGTACCTGTAAGAAATCCTTCACTGTCTGCATAGATTTAGCTTTACCCTCCATTTTCTTCAACACCTCTTCTGCCTTAACACCAAACAAAGTATCCTGCTGTAATGGAGCATCCAATGATTTTCCTTTAACATGATCAGGCAGAGTCTGTTCCTTTAACCAAGCATGCCTTCTAATAACAGAACCTGTTACAGCGGCCCCTACAAGAGGCCTCCAGTGAATCATAACCACATTGCAAAGTATGTTTTCCCACTTGTTCAGCTGCATGCAATAAATCCTGCAATTCCTTGTTCTCAGAACATTCAGAATTTGTCAACATTTTCTGTTTTAACAGAGACATTAAGTATTGCTGATATTTAAGCACATGAAACTGACAACTTAAAGCCCTTACAGCCAAGGTAGCAGAAGTGTAAACTTTTTTCCCCATCTGTCCAGTGCCCTAGAATCTCTATCTGAGGGGACAGGCTTTTTTGCAATAGCAGCCTTGACCCCTTTGGGACCCAGAGAAATAGTTTTTGGGTCAGCAGCAGGGTTTTTATATAGAAATTTATGAGAATCTGGAACTCTGTAGTATCTGCTGGCTTATCAGGTGCAGGAGGTAGAGAGTCGGGAGACAGGCCGGACTCTGAAAATACATCATCTACAATGTCTAGAACATGTGGAATAGCAAGAGGTCTGTGCTGAGGTAACAGAAGTCGTCTGAGCCTTTTCTTAGAATCTGAATAATCTTGGCTCTCCCAGTGGAAATGCTCCCTCATGGTATGCAGGGTTTCCCTAAATGAGTAATCCTCAGGAGGAGAAGCTGAAGGAATAGATTCTTCAGCATCAGAATCCTCATAGGAAGGAATAGAGTATCCCTGTTCTGAAGAGGAGTCAGAGGAAATGGAAACCTGATCAGAGGAGTCATATTCAGTATCTTGCCTAGGCCTCTTATCAGGAGGGGGATGGGAACCCCTGATCAAAGTAATTAGGTCTTCGGCCATTTTGAGCATCTGTTTCTTGGGCATGGAAGTCTGTCCTGGAGAATGCTGTACTTGTTTCACTGTCTTTAAAACTATTTTAGTCTTTGTCTTGGATGCTGAAGTTGGCTTGATATAAAGCTGTGTAGGTCTGAAAACACCCTCAGAAGCCGATGCCTGCTCAGCGGCTCCAGACCCATCTGAGGGATTAGTTTCCGAAGGCCCAATACCTTGAGTATCCAGAGGCCTAGTTGTCTCCACGTGGGAGTCAGAGGTGGCCGGTGGCTCTGAGGTAGCGGGTGTCAGGGGCTGCGAAAGCGCCTCACTGAGAACCAGGGACTGGCCTAGAAGAGGCTTCGTCGTCTGTTTTGGACCTCGGATGCCTGTCCTTTTCTTTTTCCTTGCACTTTTTATGAATTCCGGTCGTCGGTTGTTCCGACGGCATTATATAGTTAAACCTTCAGCCAAAGTAATGAAAAGCAAAATCGTACTGACGCTTAATAGTGTGTTGGTTAAATCTAGCACAAAACCGACAACTAGCAACGTCGTGGTCAGGGCCTAGGCAAGGAATACAGTAAGAATGAAAATCCTTATGAGGTATTTGCTTCCCACAAGAAATACAATTGTTAACGTTTTCTGACATCGGACTGGAGCAAGAAAAAAGTTTCCCCAACGGGGTACGTAGCTTTATAGAAGACTTTGGATCTGAAATTCAATTTCGAAAACCTCAGGAGTCGGCCGACCGGCACTTGCGAACTGCTTTTGCTTTGGGCAGCGCACGGCAAGAAAGACTGAAGGAAATGGCATCGGCTGCATCTTTTATACCCCTGGCGCACTGACGTCAGGGAAGAGGTGACAGCAACCGACGCCGGACCAGGACTTTGGAATTCAGGCCAACTGCGGGTAGCCTGCCAGCAGGATAACCCAAGTGTAATGACTGCAACAGTGAAACACGATGAACATCTTCCTGTTCAACATACATTTGTAAAGGCCTTCCATGGACTTTGCTTCACGAGTCTGTGAGAACACTGCCTGCTGGCAGAATGTAAATGGCCTGTAGGGACAGATTTCATTTTACTGCATGGGTCCATGCCATCAATGCTAACATGCACAGCTGGTGGGAACTGGATCCCCCACTGCTTATCGATGTACATATGACTGCAGTGTTGTCTGAAATTCTTGAGGGGGCCTAGTTTCCAGAAGTGTGAACATCTGAATGGCTTGGATAAGGGCCTTCATTTCCTTGACACTGATGGTTTCCCTTATCTCCTTGGGTAATCACTGGCCTTGAACAGCTCTGGGCCCCATTCATGCATCCCAAGCCAGATCTCATGCATCAGTGTGGATGCCCTGGGTGGGAGTGGGTGCTGAATTGAGATAGATATAAGAAACCTGCCACTGCAACACTTTCTTCAGAAGAGGCAAAAGCCAGATATTGAAGTCTGGCTAGTGATAGTACACAGACCAAAAAGACTTCAACTACTACTGGATATTTCTCATGTGTAGTATGACAAAGGTTTCCATAAGTATGTATGTATGCATTTATTTATTTGAAATTTGTTAAATGGGTTAGTCTGACTGGGTAGCAGAGCCCTTTTTCAGAGGAGACCTTAGGAGAAAAGCTCCACAGATAAACAAAACAATATTAACATTCAAGTGTATATACACAGGAGAAACAGAATACAACTTATAAATGAACATGTTAGAATACAACAGTAAAACTAAACAGCCATGGTACATATGAAGTATATAAAATATAATATAAAAAAGTTAGATTCTATCTAATAATTATCATCAAAGAGAAATTTAAGATTGGCAGAGTATCATAAAGACCGTAAATGAACAACTGTGGTAAAGTGTGAGAGCTGAGGGGGAAGAGGAGAGAGTTGTTTAGTTGGGAGTGGAACAGGTCCAGGACTTAGTAGACAAGTCCTTTACAAGTTTTTTGAAGTTAAGGAAGTTGCTGTTTGTTCTTAGAGAAAGAGGACGTTTGTCATAGGCACTGGCAATGGAGTGGCTGTAAAAATGTTTGCCAATATTTTTAATGGGTTTGTAGATATCCAAGAGGTGTAGGGCTGTGCTGCATAGGTTATGCTTGGGAGAGTACAGACTAATGAGGTCTGTGAGGGCAAGACAGCAGGAGGATTGATTTAAGATGGCATGTGTGAGGTGGAGTTGGGGAAGAAGGAGTTGGTTATGTAGCTCAAGCCATTGTAGTTTTTTTTTTTAAAGCTATGCAGTGGTGAGAGCGAGAAGGGAGGTTGGCAGTGAATCTGCCTATTTTGTCGTAGGTCGTTTTGAGTTTAGCTGATAGGTTGGGAGAAGAAAAGTCTGTGCTAGAGAACATTTGGTCTTAACAGTGAGGTATTTTTTATGTCTGTATAAGATACCAAGTTTTTGGTGGGTCTTTCTGAATATGTCAAACTTTAGTTGGTCATATATGATTACACCCAGAAGTTTAGTATGTGGTTCAACAGAGATAAGTGTATTAAGAGAAGATACTGTGAAGGTATTTTTGTGTTGCTGTAATGATTTAGGGAGGGAGAGCAGGTTTTTTATTTTTTTTTAGATTGAGAAGTTGATTATTGGACAGCCATTTTTTGACAAAGGAGGGAATCTTGAGAAAAGCAAGGAGGTGGGGAAGGTTATCAGAGCATGAGATAATAGTGGAGTTGTCTGCATACTGTATTAGTGAGGAGTTTGAACAGGAAGTGTGTAGGCCATTTGTAAAGATATTAAAAAGGAGAGGTGCAAGGACTGACCCTTGGGGGACACCTGTTTGGACTGGGAGGAGGCGGAAAGGCATCTGACTGATTGGAATCTGTTGGGAGAGGTAACTGCAGAACCATAATATAGTAAAACAGGAGCGGTTAAGGGAAGAAAGGTTTGAGAGCAGCAGTTTATGGGAAATGGTGTTGAAGGCTTTAGACAGGTCAAGGAAGAGGCATAAGACTAGTTTGTTATTGTCCTGTGCTTTGGTGATATTTTGTGTAAATGAAATGAGAGCTGCAGAGGTGCTGTGGTGAGGACAGAAATTGTGTTGGATGGGAGTTAACAGGTTGTATTCTATGATGCGTTTGAGAAGCTGGTTATGAATACATTTTTCTAGAATTCTGGAAAAGGGGGATAGTATGGCGACAGGTCTGTAGTTGGCTGGTTCAGCTGAATTGCTACCTTAGTGGAGAGGTATGACAGGATTTTTTTTCAGATGTCAGGGACTGTGTTCTCTTGAATTGACCAGTTTATTAATATGGAGATGGGATGTGCAACAAAGGTAGCTGCAAGTTTAAGGAATAGCGGTGGTAAGTTGTCAGCAGAGGGGGAGCAGGTTTTCAGTTTGGTAAGAAGAGATTTGATGTATTCAGCATGGACAGATTTATGAGAAAACTGGGTGGAATTGGTAGAGGAAAGGGGATCAGAAAGGGAGAGGGATGTGTTATCAGGTTTAGCTAACATTTTTATATAGAGTTAAGAAGGAATTAAGAAAGGAGGCAGTGTCTGTTGGTGAGCTGTTAGGACAGGGGTTGGGGTAGAAGGGTTGCCTGGATGCAAGTCTTTTGATACTATTCCAAAACTTTTTCATATTGGAATTAGGGTTATCTAGTGTTTTTTGATAGTAGTGCTTTTTGTCCAGATCGACTTGCTTCTTGGTTAGGTTCCCAAGTTCTTTATAGGTTTGGAGATTGTGATTATAGTTTTTTTGTTTTTTGTTCCAGGTTTTCCAGGCACTGTCTCATTTAAGAATTAGTTTATGAGTGGATTGGGTTAAACATAGAGCAAAGTTTGTTTTTGTTCTCATTTTTCTAGTAGGGGTTAATCAGTTTAGGAAATTCAGGAAGATGGTGTTAAAAGTGGAGACAAGTATTGTGGCTACCAGTAGCCTAGAGTTCGCAGGATTTCTCTTGCTTAAGTCAAACCCAGGCGAAGGAGGGAATGGACGTAGATGGAAAGGAATAGGACTCTGCTTAGGGAGAAAGGCAATCAACGACAAAGCTTTCAGTCTGCAACCCAATAAAAAACAATCCTGGGCGGGGATCAGAGAACATTTTTTGAGGTAGAGGTGAAGCCTAGTTTTTCCAGAAGAGTAGCTGTGTAAATGAGGTGGAGTAGTTGGGTGTCCTTGGAGGTGGCTTGGATGAGAATATTGCTCAGGTAAGGTAAGATTTGTATTCCCTGTGTTCTGCAAAAGGCAATGACTGGTGCAAGACACTTTGTAAAAACTCTGTAAGCAGTAGAAAGGCTGAAGGGTAAAGTGGAGAACTGAAAGTGTGAAGAAGAAACAGAAAACCCGAGGAACTTCCTGAAGGCGGGACGGATGGGAATGTGCAGGTATGCATCCTTCAAGTCTAGGGACACCAGAAAGGTTTGTAGAAGGAGGAAAGGAAGCAAAGTTTAAAACAAGAGAATCTCGAAAAATGGCACTTCCAGAATGGTGTTGAGGTGAGATAAATCTAGTACAGGGTTAACCCTGAACTTATCAGTGCACTATTCTGGTAAACGAGCAAATAAATAAATGGGCCTCCAAGTACCTTCCCTCGTCATACCTGTCCATAGCCCTACTACCTCTACCTGATGGAAACAAGTTGGCTGCATGTAAAAGCTTAAGAGGGATTATCAGTGGAGACAGAAACAAAAATAAGGGTCTGGTATAAAGTTTATGTAGAGAAAAGTGCAGATGTGTACACTTACCATAAATGTAGATGTTCGAGTGTATTCACTGTTGCAGTCCTAACAAATGGGTAATCCTGCTCCCGGTAGACCTTCAGTCGGCCAGAATACCAAAGGTAAGTAAAAATTACGTTGGTTGCAGTCGGTTGTAAAGGACGTCCGGGCATCCGATACAAAAGGAGGCAGTCAACGTCACTTCCCCAGTCTTTCTTGCCATAACAGTCAGGAGCCCCCAGAAAATAAGGCTTAAATCAAAACCCATTTGACAAATAACAAATTAAGCCTGCACCTCAGGAAAAGAGAACAGGAGAGGAATACAAAAAAGGGGAAGGAGGGAGGGAAACCAGGACTGCAACAGTGAATACACTCGAATATCTACATTTATCGTAAGTGTACACAACTGTACTATGTTCATCGTGCTTCACTGTTGCAGTCCTAACAAATGAGTTGATTACCAAAGCCCAGAGAAAAAGGGGGGGAGGAACCAACAGCATCAAGGATTGGAGATAATGCCCTGCAACACTGCAGTGGCAAACCCTGCCTTGGCTCTGGAAAACAGAGGCAAATTATAATGCTTTGTGAAAGTGTGAACAGAAGACCATGTGGCAGCCTCCAAAATGTCTTTAGTAGGGACACCCCTTAGAAAGGCTGCAGAAGTGGAAGCCGCTCTAGTAGAGTGGGTCCTAACCCCTTGAGGCGGAGGTTTGCCATGAAAGGAATAACAAAAAGTAATGCAATGTGCAATCCAATTAGAAATGGTCTGCTTACAAATAGCCTTGCCCTGGGCTCCAGGGGCAAAACTGACCAACAACTGTGCTGATTTCCGAAGGTCCTTAGTCCTGTCCAGGTAAAACCTGAGCTGTCTGTACACATCAAGAGATTGCAGGATCCTTTCACCTCTATTGCGAGGGTTAGGAAAGAAGGTAGGAAGGTGTATGGACTGATTAAGAGTCAGGCTGGAAACCACCTTAGGCGTAAAGGATGGATTAGTCCTCAGAGAGACCATCTTGCATGGAAAATAAGAAAAGGCTCCACGGCCATCAAAGCTTGCAGCTCCGAAACCCTCCTTGCTGAAGTTATAGCCAAGAGGAAGGCAGTCTTCCAAGAGAGAAACTTTAAATCTGTAGAGGCAGCTGGCTCAAAAGGAGGAAGAGTGAATTTCTCCAGAATAAAATTAAGATCCCAGGCTGGAGCAGGTGCTCTTCTGGGAGGTTTTAAATTACAAGCACCTCTGAGAAACATTTTCATCATGGGGATGAGAGAAAATGGGCTGTTCCAGGGAACAATGAACAGAGATGGCTGAAGCATGGATCTTGGCAGAGGAAAAAGAAAGACCACCCTGAAGCAAATCGGCCAGGTATTCCAGGATCAGGGGAAGGGCAGGTTGAAAAGCGGACTCCCCTTTAGCCTGCATCCATTGAGAGAACCTTTCCCATTTGCCAGCATAGGATTTCCTACTGCTAGGCCTCCTGGCCTCCCTCAGCACATCAACCACCTGTTGGGAAAGGGAGGAAGAAAGGGAAGGAGTTATACAATGAGCCATGCTGCCAAATGGAGAGAAAGAGGAGGATGTAGAATGGTTCCCCTTTCCTGAACCAAAATATCTGGCTTCAGAGGAAGATGCCAAGGAGGAAGATTGGAGAGACTGCGAAGCAGCGGATACCAATGCTGTCTGGGCCAGTCCCGAGCTATGAGAATAGTCCTTGGACATTCATCCCTGATCTTCACTAATACTCTGGGAAGAAGAGGAAGAGGAGGGAAGGCGTATACAGAGCAATGTCCAAGGGAAGGACAGAGCATCCACTTTCCAGGCTCTGCTGTGCTGCTGTCTTGGTGCAAAAGAGACGTTGCAGATGGTTGTCTGGTGAGAAGAAAAGGTCCACCTGAGGAGTGCCCCAATGTTGAATGATGCTGTAAAAGACTGTTCTGTTCAGCTGTCACTCGTGAAGATCCAAAGTTTGTCTGCTCAACTGATCTGCCAAAACATTGAGCCTTCCTGGAAGAAACTGAGCTAGGAGATGCAGGTCCAGGGATGCTGCCATGGACCAAAGATTCATGCTTTGCCTGCACAGGGGGTAAGAGTGAGTCTCTCCCTGCTTGTTGATGTACCACATGACCGTGGTGTTGTCTGTCCTGACAAGCAAGGTCCCTGGAGAAAGAAGATGCTTGAAAGCTAGTAAGGTTTGCTGAACTGTAATCAACTCTTTTAGATTTATGTGCAGGTGCATCTGCTGGGCGTTCCAACGTCCCTGTATGCATCTGCCTTCCAGGTGTGCTCCATAGGCGTAGTCCGATGTGTCTGTAGTCAGAACTTGAGTGGCAAGAGGTGTCCGAAAAGGCATGCCTTTGTTTTGTAAACAGGCTGTTGCCCACCATAGAAACTCCATCTGCAGAGTTGGAAGCAGATGAATCATCATATCCAGGTCCTCTGTGTGTTGACACCAAATGTTCTTGAGGTACCATTGCAATTTCCTCATATGCAGTCTTGCATATGGAATCATGAGAATACAAGATGCCATGAATCCTAGAGCTTGCAGGTATTTCCTTGCAGGGAGCTGGGACAGGCTTGCCAAGTCCTTGAAGTAAACTGAAAGAGTTGCATGCTTCTCCTGGGTGAGATATATCATCTGGGCGGCTGTGTTCAGACTCGCTCCCAGGAATGTTATCTCCTTGGATGGTACAAGTTTCGATTTTTCCACACAGAGTGTAACCCAGGGAAGAGAGAAGTCTCTTTACGAATTCCAGATACTTTAATAGCTGTTCCTGAGAACTTGCTTGAATCAGACAGTCGTCCAAGTATGGGTAAATCTGAATTTTCTTCTGCCTGCAAAAAGCAATGACTGGGGCCAGGCACTTGGTGAAGACTCTGGGAGCAGTAGATAAGCCAAAGAGCAGCGCAGACAAATGGTAATGTTGCTCGCCCACTCTGAAACGAAGGTACTGCCTGCAACCTTCCCTGATAGGAATGTGCAGATAAGCCTCTTTGAGATCCAAGTTTACCAGCCAGGAATCCTTTTTTAGCAGTGGTAGCAAGTGATGCAGAGTGAGCATTTTAAACTTTGGAATTATTAGAAAAGAGTTCAGAATGGAAAGATCCAGGATAGGATGACATGGGTCTTCTTTTTTTGGAACTAGGAAAAGCCTGGAATAGAAGCCCTGGCATACCTGCTGAGCAGGAACTGATTCAATTGCTCCCAGATGAGACAGACAAAATTTGTTTTTCTACTTCTGCCCTTTGGTTTGGAGGAACGTCCGGGAATCCCTTGGGAGCTGGAAAGGTGCGGAAAGAAAAGGTGCCCCAAGAACACCGTTCTGAGCACCCATTTGTCATCTGTGATAGTGACCCAGACATCTGCAAAAAGGGCCAACCTTCCCCCTACAGGACTCTCCCGGCAAGCAAGAACAGGCAGAAGTTGTAAAAAGTCATTGAGAGTGTTTTGATTGAGATGCAGGCTTGGAGCTTCCCCCTTTAGAAGTGGAAGCCTGCCAACGCCTAGACCTTTGAGAGGTAGCCCCCTAGAAGATTTGTAACCTCTAGTCCTGGAACAGTTCTGTCTGCTGGTATCAGGAAAGGTCCAACTCTTGGAATGGTAATTCTTGCTAAAGTGAAGGGGTTGAACTTGCAGAAAATCCATAACAGTTTGCATGGACTCGGCCTTATCCTCCATCTTCTTCAGTACCTCCTCTGCTTTGCTGCCAAAAAGACCGTCTTTACGCAACAGTACATCCAAAAGCTTTGCCTTGACAGGTTCTGGAAGAGGCTGTTCTCTGAGCCAAGCGTGCCTTCTAATAACAGATCCAGTAGCCGTAGCCCTGCTGGAGGCCTCAAGGATGTCAAAACCAGACTGGCTGAATTCAGTAAATCCTGCACATCTTTACTCTCTGCCAAAAGAGGTACACTTGCTATCCTAGACCTAATAGCCTCCAAGGTATGCTGCTGGTACTTCAGCATATGAAGCAGACAATTGGTAGCCCCAATAGCTAGGGTGGCAGAGGTATAAACCTTCTTGCCCCACCTATCTAGGTTCCTAGACTCCCTGTCGGAGGGAACAGGATGTTATTTTTACTTACTTTTGGTATTCTGGCTGACTGAGGGCTACCGGGAGCTGGATAACCCATTTGTTAGGACTGCAACAGTGAAACACGAACATCTTCATGTTCTAAGGGACCTTACAAAACCTATCAGACTTTTTGGGAGCTGGAGGCTGGGAATCAGGGGAAGAATAAGTGGATGTAAAGGCAATCAGGAAAGCTGCTTATACATGGGAAATAACATAGGTTTTGGATCTCCTACCTCAAGCAAGTCATAGTATCTTTTTTGCACATCAGTGACTTGTCTTGATTTTCATTCAAAATGTTGCATCTTCCTAGCAGTAGCCTCTCCAAAGGAGAGCTCTTCCATTGAGGAATTAGGGGGCAAATATACAGAACTTCAAGGAACCTATCAAACAGAAAAAGATAAAGGAAAACCATGGACAGAGAAATCCTTTAAAGGACTAGAACCAGATCAAAATTAAATCAGCAAACTGAAGAAGAACAAACAAACCAAATTCACACCAGAAGATCCTAAGAAGACACAGAAAAGTAACACAAAAAGCCATAAAAGCTCAGGAGGATAACCATTTTAGAAGAAACTTGCAACCCTGCACCCCAAACTCCCACCCCCTTTTACAAACAACCTCAAAAAAATACTACCTGCTAAAATCAAACCTCAAAAAAAACTAACAAAGCCACTCAGCTCACAAAACCCATCTTTTAGTCTGGACGCCAACAGGGAATTCTATAAATCAATGGGCCAATCAACTGTTAACCATCAAGTTAAGGCAAGAAAATGAAAAAAAAAATAGGCCCAAACAAAGCCACAAAAACAGAAAAACCATCAAAACCATAAAAAGTTCATCAGATAAGGAAGGCTAGCAGGTGAAGATGGGCACAATTTTTTCTTTTAATATAAATTATATCCTAAATATTTTCCCTAAAAAACAACAATAAAAAATAAAAAATATATATGCAAGGAAATTATACAATTATTAATTTTAACAGGAATACAAGAGAAATATTTTTAAAAAATATGAGGTACACTATAATTTTTAAAAAAAAAATAAAATTTTTTTTTTATCTGAAGGACAAGAGGTATAATGAAAGGGAAGGGGAAGGGAAATTTTTTGAAGAAAGAAAAAAAAAATTTTTTGGAGAGGAGAAAAAAAAGAAGTTTAAAAGGAAAAAAAGAGAAAAGAAAGAAGAAAGGAAAAGGGGCAGAGGCAGAACAAAGAAAAGGAGCACAAAGAAACAGGAAAAACAAACACCACAGAGGAAGAGGCAAGGGAACAGAAGGCAAGGCTAACAAAGACTGATTTAACAGGAAATGTGAGTCAGAATGTGAACAGTACACATAACTTTAACGTTATACAGCTCACTAGGAAGCTGGAGAATAACTTAGATAAACTAAAGCACACGCAATGGCAGAGAGGGCATATGGAGGTGTGTCTATGTTTTAAAATTGTGCCGAGGGGGCTCAGAATATTGAAGATGCCAACCTTTGGGAATACATACTCTAATCTGCTTACGAAGTGGCAACAACTTAACATTGAAACTAGTTTCACGTATATGCGGTTGCTCATACAGCAATACACTGACATTGAAAAAACGCTATCGGAAGAAGCGGTTACAACACAGCATGAATTAACAAATTTGGTCTCAGTAGCTGAAATGAATGACTTTTTAGCAGAACTGACTACACGCTTGAGCTTGCTAGACACCAAGCTAATACAAATTAAAAAGAAGAAGCTCGAGAGAGACTATTTAGATTTTCAGAAGGGGAATGACTTCTCGTGGCCACTAGAGCCAATTAGAGTCAGGGATTCGACCCAAACCACTAGCAGTAATAAGACATTAGCAACAGATGAACGTCATGTGCCAGTGAATAATAGAATGGATGCTGTTGAAAGAGACGTGATAGAGGGATCATTGACACATCATAGT
The DNA here is from genome assembly GCF_019279795.1 of Protopterus annectens. Classification (NCBI taxonomy): domain Eukaryota; kingdom Metazoa; phylum Chordata; order Ceratodontiformes; family Protopteridae; genus Protopterus; species Protopterus annectens. The sequence goes on along the minus strand of NC_056729.1, from coordinate 1,971,999,420 downwards.
GAACCAGCAGATATACAAGCTGTACAGATAACAGGTAACAACATACAAGATGTGCGGAGAAAGAAACCTACTTCATGCGAGAGATAAAAAAAGATTTCTACAGTTTAAGCACATTAAAATGTGAAGCCCTCAAGGGTTTGCAGAATAATGATGAGATTATTATTAGACCAGCTGATAAAGGTGGTGTCATCGTAATAACAGACACACACTTCTATATGAATAAAATGAATGAGAAGTTAAGGGATTTAGATACGTACTTACCCTTAATATTACATGTTTAGATAAAATCATAAGAGATGTACACAGTGATCTTTATGACATGTTTTTGTGCAATGTAGTAGATTTTGAATTATACAAATACATACTGATTGAGAAACTGTTAGTTCCTGCAATAACAGGTTTACCTAAGGTACACAAGAATTTGTCAAATCCTGACATGAGACCAACTGTAGCCAGTAAAGGCTGGCTGACAGAATCAGCATCCATCTATGTTGAGAAACATCTTAGACAGACAGTTGAAAGAAATGATAGTTATAAAAGACACCCAACACTTCCTTGAGACCTTAAGAGAATATACATTATGTGAGCATGAAATGTTCTCTGCTTTCTTGGTGACTCTAGATGTCACCTCTTTATTCACGAGTATACCTAACGATACAGGAATTGAGTACATGAGATTGTTTCTGATTAAACACGACATGCCTAGAGATTTGATAATTAGATGTGCAATGTTAGTAGATATGATTTTAAAAAACAATGTGTTCATATTTGACAAAACCTATTTTTTTACAACAAAAAGGTGTAGCGATGGGGACTCCATGCGCCAATTCGTATGCCAATCTGGTCATGGCATATTGGGAAGACACATACATAACGCAGAATACACACTATAGTATAAGAATTAAATACTATAAGCGTTTTGTTGATGATGTCTTTCTAATTTGGGGAGATGATGAGGATAACTTAAGAGAATTCATTCAATACCTAAATGGGACCACTACATTTTTGAAATTCACAGTTAGTTGGTCTAAGGATACGATAGATTATCTTGATGTGAGAGTGTCTAAATCTGGTGGAATGATACATACAGAACTTTTTGGGAAAGAATGTAGGAAGAATGCTATATTACATCGAACAAGTATGCACCCCCCCCCCCCACACACACACACACATCTATCAGAATATTGTGAAAGGTCAAACTCTGAGAATCTTCAGACTTACCAGCGATGAAGAAGCATTTAATTTGAAGCTGGATGAACTGCAGAATGAATTTAGGGACAAAGGTTACAAGAATCATGAAGTTTCAATCACCCATGACACAGATGTGATTAGAAGAGATAGTGTAGGTAAACCTTTTATCAGAAGAATGACTAATCGAAATGAAGAAGTATCTAGTAAACCTAATGGGAAAGTTAGGAATCTCGTGCTACCATATAACAGTAACGATAAGAAGATTAAAGAGGTTATTTGTAATAACTGGCATATTCTAACTCTAGACCCGAAAGTCAGGACAACGGTAGTAGATAAACCACAGTTCACATATAAGAACACTCAGTCCCTAAAAAGACTACTCTGCTTTGAAAACAATAGAATAGAGAGTTAGATCAACTAGAGAGGGAACACATTCCCTTGTAGGTCCTGTAATCATTGTCAGTATGCATCTAGTTCTAATGTATTCATACACCCCGACACCTAACGCAAGTATACTTTTAGATTGTATGCCGACTGTAAGACAAGAGACTTAGTATATTTAGCAAAATGCCAAAACAAGAAGTTATGTAATCACCATAACGTTCGATGTATGTAGTCCATCTCGCCTCACATTCTTACCCGTGGGTTCAGAGCCGAACCTCGGCTCCGACCCGGCCATACTCTAGCTCGAAGTCTTCAATTGGTTCGTTGCTAAGAGGTATCCCATGCTGCACTGCTCCCTTTCCCTAGATCTTGTTTGCTGCAAGCTCAGGCAATCACACCCCACACACACAACACAGAGAGGAAGAATCAGCCCAACAACAGAAGGAGTACTGAAACCAGAACTAACCTCTAGGCCCTCGAGGAGGAGGAAGGCGGGAGGGTAAGTAAGAATGTGAGGCGAGATGGACTACATACATCGAACGTTATGGTGAGTACATAACTTCTTGATGTTATGTAGTCCAATCTCACCTACATTCTTGCCCATGGGACAGCATTCCCAGCACCTGAACCTTGGGCGGCTCAGTGGAAAATACTCCTGAGCACTGTGAAACCAAAGGAAAATCAGCCTCTGGATATCAAATCCAATTTGCAGTGACTGATAAAGGTGTGAGGAGATGCCCATGTAGCCGCAGCACAAATATTATCCATAGACATCCTGGCCTGAAATGCCGTAGAGGTAGACATCGATCGTGTAGAATAAGCCTTCACTTAAAAGGTAATTCCTTACTGCTTGAGGCATAACTGAAGGAAATGCAACTAGAGATCCATCTAGATAAGGTTACTTTAGAAACAAGAGACCCAAGTCTACTGTCTGAAAATGAGACAAATAGCTGATCTGATTTCCTAAGATCCTTTGGTCTATGTAAATAGAAACGCAATTGTCTATGAACATCTAGCTGGTGGAATTTAAATTCTGCCTTATTAGAAAATTCTGGGGAAAACACAGGCAGCTCAATAGACTGGTTGAGGTTAATAACCAAAGCAACCTTTGGCATAAAGGAAGGATTTGGTCTGAGGGAAACCCTATCCTTGTGAAATACCAAGTAAGGGAGTCTAACTGACAAAGCTTGGAGCTCAGAGACTCACCTAGCTGAAGTGATGGCTACCAAAAATATAGTCTTCCATGACAAATATTTCAAGTCACAAGTATCTGCAGGCTCAAAGGGAGACTAAGTGGGACACTGTAGCACAAAATTGAGGTCCCATGGCATTACAGGATCAAAGACTGGGGGCCGAAGCAACATAGTGCCCTTTAAAAATGCCTTACAAAGTCTATGCGCCATTAGACTGAGTTCATTAGCGACATGAAAGGTGGAGATAGCTGCTAACTGAACTTTAATGGTTGCGGCAGCTGACCCCTGACTGAAAAGCATGGAGAGAAATTCCAGAACTGATGAAATTGGTGCAGTGTAAGGGTCAATCTGCCTTTCATGAGCCCAGATGGAGAAGCTTTTCCATTTACTGGAATAAATCTTCCTAGTCGAAGGCTTATGGGAGGAAGGCAGAATATGAACTACTTCTGGAGAAAAATGATGAAGCCTGACTAGTGATGGAATTGGGGTCTGAAGAGAGGGATAGAACTGCCTTGAGATATGAGTCAACAGGTCTGGCTGTGGGTCCAGAATCCAGGGGTCGTCCATGAGATAGGGATGGAGAAAGAGGAACCAAATTTGATGAGGCCAGTGTGGAGCAATCAGAATAATTCTGCTTCCCAAGAATTGTGCTTTCTGAATAACTTTTGCTATCAGAGGAACAAGGTGGGAAGGCATAAAGTAGACCGGTGTGCCAATCGTGAACTAGAGCATCCCTGGGTGTCTCCCCCTGAGGGGGGATAAGGGTGAAATAACTGCTGCACTTGGTATTGAGGGGACTGGCAAACAGATCGCAGCAAGGCTGACCCCATCTGCGGAAAATCTGCTCTGCAACCTACTTGTTCAGGGACCACTCGTGAGGCATCAGAATAGCTCTGCTCAACCTGTCAGCAATCACGTTGGACTTCCCTGGAATGTGCATTGCCACAAGAAAGCATTGGGAAGACACTGCCCATTGCCACACTCAAACAGCTTCTCTGCAAAGGGGATATGACTTGGTTCCCCCCTGTTTGTTTAGATACCATACCACCAACATGTTGTCCGAGTGGACTACAATAGTCCCGAGAGGAAGGAAGCTCTGGAGTGCTTGCAACACTAATAGCACTGCTTTCATCTCCAAGACATTGATATGCAAATGTATCTCGTGCTCTTGCCACGTGCCTTGGACTGTCCTGCCCAGATAATGCCCCCCCACCCAATCCGGGAGGCATCCGTGGTTACCGTGGCAAGTAGAGGAGGTGGAACAAAAGGCTTTCCCCACATTGAGATTGCTGGTCTGAAGATTAACTTTTTTATCTTTTTAGATGTGTAAGCATATGCATTGCAAAGTTTAGGTATCGTATAACATGTATTTTTACATTTTAAAAGTTTTAGCTGTACAGCTTTAATTAATTTATGCATTCATTTAATTAACTGAATGAGGTAGCAGCAGTTGATTGGCCCACTGATTTTATAAATTCAGACTTAGTAAAGATGGCAGTTGAAAGTTTGAAGAAGCGTTGATTACAACGTGAAAGCGCTTACTGGCCGTTTATACTTTTTACTTTTGGAATAAAGCTGTTTTTAAGAAAGAAGTTGGCTCCGATTGTCATATTGTGCCCTTGAAGTTCTGGATATTTGGATTTTGTACTTTGCTTCACGAGGGTGCTTTATCCTGAGCAGTGTTCGTATTTTCTCGAATTAGGGGGGAAGGTGTCTTCATAATCTAAAACAAGCCGTCCAGGAGAATGAATTTAAAATGAGTATTCTAAAAAATCATCTGAATCCGATTCTTCCTCCCCTCACACAAGCACTCATGCTGTCTCTTCACAGAAAGGGGTGTGTGGGAGGGAGTGGAGAGGAAGAAAGGAAGGATTCAAAGACAAAATGGCCTTGAGGAAATTCAAGCCATTCCTTTTCCTGTGAAGTGCGAATGAGAGCAACATTTTTTTTTTTCTTAAGTGTGATGTCAGTTCTAGCAAAACATGATGGTTTGCAATCATAACAGACATCAATTAATGTGCTGGTACCTCTTTTCCCTAACAAGGACTTGAGGCATGCCCTCTGAAGATATCAACCGAGGTTCCCCCTTCTCTACTACTATGGTAGGCGTATGATGTGCAGGGGGCAGATACCATGTACCTGCCGGGGTGGGTCGTAGTAGTGGGCATCTGAGAAGCAGTTGGAAATACTGCAGACTTCTGCTGCATCATAGTAGAAACATCTTAATCAGACTGGGCAGCTGAAGACTCAGGTCTTGATTTCTTGATTTTCCTTTCAGGTGTGAGCGGGACATACAAGCAGAGGTTTCCTCCATCTTGGTTTGGTAAGTATTTGGCTTTCCCGGAGTTATATTTAGCATATATGAAATTTCCTAGGAAATGTTTAAGTGATTAGCGTTTCTGATGAAATATTTTTGATCAATTGTGTCAGTGTCTTTTGTTTTTGATGAAATATATGTTTTCATGTCAAATAAATCACGCTTATATATGATATACATTATTCTTTCTTCCAGTTGCTCCTTTCACACTGACACTGGACACTGTGTGCTTACCTGCATAACTAAGCTGAATACAAGGATCTTTCTTACAACCACCCTCCTTACACCCCCCCCCCCCCCCACCCACACCCAAAACCTGGATTTTACATTTCTAAGATTATGGCAACATCTCTCTCTCTCTCTCTCTCCATATGCAGCAATGAAACAGTGGCAAACCCCTTTGCAATTAAACCATGATAGAGAGCAAATCATCATCCCAGGGATAAAAATTCCAAGGGAGACATATTTCAGGGTGATTCTTTGTCATGGCTGCTGTTTTGTTTTGCCCTAAACCTATTAAGCTGTGTAATTAACACATTAGGTCTCTGTTATAATTCAGCAACCAGAAAGAAAACTTAAGATTTTTCATCTACTTTTTATGGAGGACTTAAAATTATATAGTTCATCAGAAGAGGAGCTGAAAGCACAACTGTGAGTGGTTAAAACTTTCTCAGATGACGCAAGAATGACATCTGGTCCTGATAAATATTTGAAAGCAATGTTTAAAACAGGAAAGTGGCATTTTCAAGAAAATATCAATCTAGGACAGGAATGTGATATAAGAGAACTTGAGCAGGAATTAATGTATAAATATTTGGGAACTGACAAATCTGCAATGAAATATGAATCAATTCGAATAAAACTCTAAGGAATACTTCATAAAACTAAAACTAATACTGAAAACAGCCCTGACATCTAGGAAATCCACTCTATGAAACAATCTGCTCTACCTGTTTTAACTTGCAGTTTTGGTGCGAATGACTGGCTCCAAAAGGTATAAGATTACTTGAACAGAAAAACAAGAAAAATGCTTACACTTGTATATAAAAATCAGTGTATATCAAGACTACATATCACTTACTGTCAAGGAAGTATGGGCCTCCTCAAAAACAGATTACATGTATACATCTGCAGTCGTGAAACAAACTGTATACATATCTGCTGACCTCATCAGATCCAAACATAGTGAAAGTTTTGAAACATGGGCAAAGAAAGTCTAAGATGATCTCTCTGCTTAATTTAGCAGGAGCATTCAGATGGCAAGGGGAATAGAAATCAAACAGTAGATAAAAATCAGACAGCAACTGAATGTGCCAAAAAACAAGAATACAAGGAGAAGGATCAGATGAGAAGGAAAAAAATGTGGAAAAGCCATAAATATGTTGGTAAGTACAGAGATCTACTGGAATAACCTCATGCTGATTAGGATCTGACACAGGAATGGTTAAGGAGAGGTGAGTTGAAACCAAAGGATAAAAGGTTGATAATGGCAACCCAGGACATTGGGCTACAGATATGTTGGTTTACAAAGTCCACTGAACATGTGGAAGAAAGAGAGAAATGTAGGATCTGTAAAAAAAGACTTGGAAAACAGTTGCACAACTTGTTGCTCGGTTCAAATACATTCATGACATAAGGCCTGTACAATGAAAGGCACGATAATGTGGCAAGACTGCTGCACTGGGGACTGTACCAACATTACAATACAGAAGTAGCTGAGAAGCACTGAAAATGAACTAGAAAGCATTACAGAGAATGACAAAGTGCACATTACATGGAATCGCTCATTACCAACAATTCAAAAAAAGATGCAAGAAAATCAGATATCGTGGTCCATGAAAAAAAAAGACAAAAGCAGAACTGATCATTGAAACTGATAGACCTAGCGATTACAGCGTCTCACATACACAGAGACAAAGTCATAAAATATCAAGATTTGCAGGCAGAAATGAGAGCAATGTGGAAGAAAGACACCCAAGACAGTTCCAATAGCAGAAGGAGCAAAGGGTCTTATAAAAAAGAATTTACAGTCATATTTAGTTATGCTACCAATACATGTAACACTGGATGAATTGCAGGAGTTGTAATTTCTGGGCACACTATAGGTGCTGCAAACAGCACTTTGGCTAACATCAAAGACTGAAACAATACTAATTTCATGAACTTTATCTCTTGACTTAGGAACAGCGTCCATTCCAGTCATGGTATTAGAAACCCAAACGATTTGGAAAAATTAAGCCATCAGTAATATACATGGGAGTGATGATTATTGTTGACAGTACATTGTCAACATCTGTTTAGTCAGATTTTGGTCAGCTACACAGATTATTGGCAGATGTGCAAGACCACACAATATTAGGGCTAGGGGAATATGCCCTTTCCCCAATATTGTGAAATCTCTGAGTTGTTGTTGTTGGGTCTTTTGGCTTTTCCCAGTTAGGGGTCGCCATAGCGGAACTCCGGTCCACTAATGACTGGCAGTAGATTTTTACGTGCAGAGTTGCCGGCCCTGACGCACAACCTTCAACGAAGGTACGTCAATTCACGCATGTCTCCACACAGAAGACGCTCTAGCTGAGAATCGAACAGGACGTCTTACTGGGAGGTGACAACGCTACCGTAGCACCATCTCTGAGTTACTATATATAATTAACAGGGCTTGTGGGACACAGTGGGGTTTGGTTAGCCTCCTGAAAAAAATAAAGATTTCTTTTATTTTTAACTTTTTTATTTTGTATGTGCTGAATCTGTTGCTCAGCATATGTGCAGCTGCATGTCAACATGTGGTTGCCATTGTTTGATACTTGGGTCTGTGATATCCCCTCTCTGGGCCAGTAATCAAGGAGACTGAATCCTCACCACTGACACTGTAGAGGGATGTTCACTTGGAACAAAAATAGATACACTCCGTATTTCCAGATGCAGCTCTCTGCATCAAGCACAATTTCCCTTAAGAGCACACAGGGAACATAGTCAGTCAGGGGGCTGGGTCCTCTCTCTCTCTCGTTTCAGATCCCCAGTAACACTTCCCACTGGCACAGCTGTAGGGTTGGGTCCTCGGTAGAGTGTCCAAGCCAAGTCCTCCAGCACCCTCTCTGAAACCAGTGTTTCTTGTCCCTCCTCTAAGCAGCTGATGCACACACTCCAAGATTTGGTTTTCACACAGAGAGACAGACACACAAACACAGACACACAAACACCCACCTGGGAAAGGCTGGCACAGATTTACTACCTATGCCCCT